>NC_048896.1:92948405-92953989 GCF_011077185.1 Oxyura jamaicensis | reverse complement strand
TCTTTCTTTCTTTCTTTCTTTCTTTCTTTCTTTCTTTCTTTCTTTCTTTCTCTTTCTTTATCTCTCTCTCTCTCTCTCTCTCTTTCTTCCTTCCAATTTTTTTCTTCAAGTCATAGAATATCCTGACTTGGAAGGGACCCACAAGGATCATTAATTCCAATGCCTAGCTCCACACAGAACCACTCAAAAATCAGACCGTGTGTCTGAGAACATTGTCCAAAAGCCTCTTCATCTCCAGCAGGTTCACTGTTTTGACCACATCCCTGGGGAGCCTGTTCCCATGCCTGACCTCTCACTCAGTGAAGAACCTTTTCCTAACACCCAGCCTGACCCCCTCGTCACAGCATGAAGACATTGCCTTAGATCATAAGAACTGTGGAAGGCTAGCACTTCCTCAAGATTTAAAGCATGTTGGAAATATGAGTTATTCCTCTTTGATCTGAGGTTTGGTTGAACAGTAGGAAATTGAACCAAATGTGACACTCTGTCACTCTCTTTATGTACCCACATTTAAAATTTCACAGGTTAGTGTTTTTGACTGAAGCTGTTGCCTGAACACAGATAATGAAAAGAATTCTTCAGTTACAGTGTTTTCTCTCAACGTACCCAAAACCTATACGAGCCTCCAACCCAGATCAGATCTAAGAACCATGTGGTATAACATCCGATCTCTTAAAGTGGTGTGTAAAGGGAATTGTGGGATGTGGATGAGAAATAGAGCATGTACGAGCCATTCCCTGCTTTCCAAGCTTCAGAGCAGTCAGATATTTGGAACAACTATTTGCCATGAAACATTCAATAAATTTTGAAAAATCAGCCAGAGTGTTTTTTTTATTGTTATTATTATTATTATTATTATTTTTTCCCTCCTGGCATTCATTGAAATAAAACAGAGTAATTATTTCACTCAGCAGGCAACTTCTTTAAATCTTTCTTCTTCTTGCATTGCTTGACATATCATTTGAAAAGACTGAGGGCTGCTAATGTACAATTCAAGGCATTCATACAAAGTGGTTTTTTTTTGCAAACACAGTAAGTGTAGCCAATTACTTTGTAATGAAGAATATTTTCTTGACTAGCAAAAAATATCCCAATGACCACAGTTAATGATGGAGGGAAATAATGATTTCATTGTAGTTTCATTTTTTTAATTATAGATACCATTATTTTAAGATGATCACATTCAAGCTTATTTCTAGGTGAATAAGCCATGGCGCAGAAGGCTGTTGGTCCAGGAATCATGCTGAGTTACATGGAATCACTTCAGGATGGAGAACATGGTGCCACTCTATATTACTTAGAAAGAAATAGACACCATGTACAGCGACTTTGATGTCTTACTTTGGAAATAAGTAAAAGCAGATACCAAAGTGTTTCCCATTTTTTCTCTGATAAATCCTTGTAAAGAAAATGAAGTTCCATTTGTACATTAAAATGGGGAAAAAAACACCTGGTACAATTTTGTCGTACTGTTTAGACTTGCAAATACTCTAGATAGATGAAAGAGGAAAGCATTGAAAGCAAATTCCAAGAACAGGCTACTAAGTGCAGCCACTTAGGGGGTCATTGGTTTTCTTTGTTCTCTGCTCAACCTTAGTACTTTGCTCATCTTCTTATAATGTGGGTATCTTTATTTTTCTCAAGATTTGGAGTAGCCTTACCCATGTCAGCATTGTGCTATGGGCTTGCTGCTGGGGAAGTTGTCTATGGATTCTGTTTCAATAATGACATATTCCCAGCTGAAGAATCTGGCTGTAATTTGGTGTAAAGCTCTGGCAGGAATTTAGGTGTAAGGTTTAGGGGATTTTCCATGTGCCACTGCTGGACATGTAATATCTTCCAGGACAGAAGAGCCTGTGAGATTAGACTGCAGATGCAAATA
Source organism: Oxyura jamaicensis (assembly GCF_011077185.1). Classification (NCBI taxonomy): domain Eukaryota; kingdom Metazoa; phylum Chordata; class Aves; order Anseriformes; family Anatidae; genus Oxyura; species Oxyura jamaicensis. Next base: position 92,952,107 of record NC_048896.1, on the reverse strand, counting down.
AAGTGATGGGTTCTCTGTGATGGACCTCAGTATCTAAGAGAACAACACAGTATCTGAATACCTCATTTATACCCGTAGCTTTCTAGCAAGCTTTGATTTCTTTTTTTTTTTTTTTTTTTTTTTTTTTTTTTTTTTTTGATCAGAAGTATTCTTTTTCTCCTACAAAAGGGAAATATAACTATTTCCATACTTGGAGTATTCTGGTACCTATGTTCCACTGCACAGAAATAGAGAAATGAGACTCAAGGCATCAAAAGCATACATTTATACCAAGGCTGTGGAACATGTTTTGGGTTTTGGACACTGTCTACCCTTGAGACCAACATGGAGCTAAGCAGCTCAAGCAAACTGTTGTGAGAGATCCTTCCCTATAAGCTGTTTCCTCATTAAACTTAGGGCAGTTCAAATTAAAAAAAAATAGGCACCTGTACAATTTTAAGTTCTCCAATCTGCCCCAACTTTAGTGGAGCAGGCAGGATCATGCACTTTCTTCTCTGTGCATTTTAATATTCATTTCTATTAGCTTCTTTGAATGCCTAAATGCTGGGTAATATCTGATGACTGCTTTGTGTGTTGTTGACTAGCTTGCTGGCATTGATGATCTGTTCACTGCTCTTCCATTTACTTTGCCTATCAATTAGCCTGTTATTGTTCTGTAAGTTACAATAATTGGCAAGTTTTGCATACAGCTGACAGCCACTATACTAAGAGGTGGGGGAGCATGAATAAATTTAAATACATATGCATATTGAAAATGAGCGCCTAACAGTATTAAATATAGACACCCTTAAAATAGCTTCTGAAATAAACAGAAGTCAAGGAGAATAATCCAAAGTAGCCCACTGACTGCAATCTGGGAGACAAGAGAAGTGCCCAGCAGCCAGGGACACAAATAAATTTGGGGGACATTTGGCTTCCTGTCTAATTTATCACACATTTTTTGTGATCCTGTGCTAGTCTATTTTCAAAAGTGTATAAGGAAGGTTGAGCACTCATCTTGATTTTGGTCTGTCTGGGATGGAGTTAACTTTCCCCAGAGCAGCTCACAGAGTGCTGTGCAATTGCAGCTAGATCTGCCTTGATATTGCACCAAAATTTTGTCTGTTGCTGAGCAGTGCTGGCAGAGCACCAAGACTACCTCCCAAACCCTCCAGAACCAGGAGGCTGGGGTGGGCAAAAGGTGTGGAGGGGACATCACCAGGGCAGCTGACCTAAGCTGGGATTCATAATCATGGTTCTGGAGACTATTACTGTCTTTTGTCTTTATACTCATGGTTTTGGGGACTTGTCAATGCCTCTTGTCTGCACATTTTGAAAGTTGCATGCATTTGATCTTGCTGTGGTTGGAGCTAGAGTTTTGAAAAAACAGGACTAGGATCCCAAATGCTTCACAGACCAGAAGTCCAGGTCTAGATTTCCTGGTTTAATTTAACTACTGGTTTATGCTGATATTATGTGCCCACATATTAACATTACAGGTCTATAAAAGTCATTACAAATAGAAAATAATGAAGGTGCTTGGCATTTTTTTCCTGGATCATTTCTCTGTATATTGGCACAGCATAACAAGTTATAAAAAGACTGCAAAATGAGGCAGTCTGTGTGTCTTGTTCTCTCCCTTACAAATTGTACCTGTTTGCCAGAAATGATAAATCAAAAATCTTATCTATCAAATAATAAAATGAAATTAAATGGAGCTTGCCAGGACCAGGTTAGAGCAATCAAAGTTATGTAAAAGAAAAATAACTGGCCTCACTGACAGAAACAAAATACCATTTTCTTAAAATCTAGTTAATGAAATTGAAATAACCACAACACTGCATTGCGCCATCAGTATTTATTTACGTGAAATCCCCTAATAATACCAAAGCTCTCTAGATGGCAATGTCAACATAAGTTTCAGAATATCATGCAGAGGCTTCCCTCTATCCCATAACTATCTTTCCACCCTAGGGAACCTGCTTTTCTTAAATTTTAAATTGCTGAAGTGAGGTGGATCGTACAAACAGAAGGTAAAATAACCCCTCATATTGATTCAGCAAAACACTTAAAGCTGCACTTCTGTTTAATGAGGCATTTGTGCCCTGTTAATTCCACTTATACCCTGCACTGAGTTCCAGTGTCCTTCTAAAAGAGAAATCTTGTGAAGAAAATGACAAAGGTGGGTCAGAGTGAAAGAATGAAGTGCCTATTAGTCAAGAGTGGGGTGGTTTTAACTTTTTTCTCTTTTTCCTTTCTCTCTTTCTCTCTTTTTTTCTTTTTTTTTTATTTTTTTTTCCAGTCATCGTTAATCCCAATATTAGCTAAAGCAAAGGTGTAGAAATATAATATGATCTTTTGTGAGCATGAACTATGAATGTTCTCTTTTTGCCTGAATTGTATTCATCTTAGGACTGCATAGTAATTTGCATTGCTTCCATCTCTGAGCTCACATTTTTCTTAACATACTAGGCAGAAGCATTTATACCTTACAAATTTAACCCAGATGATATTCCCTATTATTACATCTTAATGTCTAGGCAGCTTGCCTGGCTTTTTACTGTTGCAAACCTGTCTTTATTATCCATGCAACATGAACTGCATAAGAATCAATGCATTTTAACTTCAGAGCCAATTACCCAATATTTTTCATTAATTAGTTGGAAGTGTAGTCTACATGCTTGGATTTTTATTTTATTATTTTTTTTCTGACATTTTATGGGAGCTGTCTTGATTCCTTTTTCATTTTTCTCAATGCAACTTCAGCTTTATTTTCCACGGGGAAATTAGTTTTCTACTCAGTCTTTCATGCAGGCAAAGAATAAATCTGTAATATTTCTTTGCAGAATGACTAGAGGATTTTTTTTTATTTTTTGTGGAACATTCTCCTACTGTATCTGGCATTCAGCAGCAGAACTGCTGTCTGTTACAGCAACAAAATGCGAGAGGAAAAAATCACTTTTAGGGATGTGAAGTTACAAGAGGTAATAAATCAATACAAAAATGTCTTTATGTCTTCCTGTATTCCTTCAGTCAAGTTAATTTCCCATAAAGTCTTTTGGTTCATTTAATACTTCAAACTCCAAACTGGCCAAGTTGCATTAATTTAAATCAGTTTAAAATATTGTCAGATATGACATGTTTAGTAGAGCTGGCAAAAAAGACATCTGGTTAAAATGCTATCAATATCTCAAATATTCATCACGAGCTTTGTGTGAACATTTAAAAAAAAAAAAAAAAAAAAAAACTTGTACCTAAATATCAGAGTGGATGAAGTTCTTCATTGAACTACTTTTCTTTGTGATTACAAGATAATATATACACAATTAAATATTTGATTCATTAAAAAAATATATATTAAATATTTATCCCTCCCCCCCCTAAAAAAAAAAAAAAAAGGAGTATTGTTATTATTAAACATCTCTTCAGTGAAAACAGAGAGTTATTTCTTTAAGGAAAATTCTACTAAAATCTGAATAATGCACAAAGTTATCATTAATTTTTAATATTCTGCAATAACAAGTCCACAGTTGTCTTCCATTTTCCTTCTTCCCCAAAGGGAAATGTTCTCAATATTTCCTGCTGGACCATCCCCAGATTGGACCATCCCCCCATTGGACTTGGCTCAATCATGACACCCTGGTGCAGAATGGCAAACTTTATGTGTAGTGAAACCCACACATTTCAATGGATGGACCTGAGAAGTGTCTTGCTGTTCATTAC
>NC_048896.1:92936411-92948305 GCF_011077185.1 Oxyura jamaicensis | reverse complement strand
TTTTTTTTTTTTTTTTTTTTTTTTAATTACACCATTTCTCCCCAAATTTTGCAAACTTGTCAGACTTCAGCAGACTCACCCATAAATAGAATTTTTGTTTGTTTTGTTTGGTGATGGGTATATTTCCAATTATCTGTATGTCTCATTTATCACATCCAAAGTGTTTGAAGGCTTCAGCATTTAGTGTTTTATTTTATTTTATTTATTTGTTTGCATTTTGTTTCTCTACAAGCTGACTACTGACAATATCATTGTTAAATAAAAATGCATACCTGCTCCCTGAATGACTTTGCCTTGGAGGGTTCTTAGAAATTAAGGAGACCATGTTGATGTTGCTAAATCTTCGACACCACTGATCAATATGAACTGCTCTCAGCTTGCTTCAGTATTTGCCTTTTTACATTCTGTCAGGAACATAAGGGACTAGCTGATTGCATCTAGAAATTGCAACCCATGTGTGTGCTCTGAATCCATCAATCCACACCTGCTGCTCACTCTTAATGACCAAGCAATTTTGTTTTTCAGTCAGAGGATGAAACTGTCAACAGTTACCTCAAAGAAATACACCTCATCTGCAGCAAAATTCTTCAATTATCATTTTATTTCTACTGATAGTTTCTACAGGCTCATCGTTCTAAATAATAGGCTGGGAAGATGTAGATAAGTCAAAAGAACGGGAAAACTCACATACACAAATGACTGCCAGAAGTCTTTGTCTGCTTTCTACAACATGGCTTCCACAGTTCCACCAGATATTGACCCTTACCAACAATTTAGTCTTGTTTCCACGTCAGTACCACTTAAAGTCCTCAGGGAGGCCAGGGCTTCCCCACTGCAGTACAGATGCATTTAAGGGAGACCTGCAAGGGAGGTGAAGCAGTTGTTCTGAAGACACGCAGATGGGGACAGCCTTAGCCAAGATCAGTGCCTTAGCCAAGATCACAGTACCAATTGCTGAGGATTATGCCTTTTCTGCAGGTCTTTTGCATATGTAATAATTCACACTGCAGCTCAGCAAGAGGCTTCATTTGGGTTCATCAAATCATGTGTGACACTTGAATTTTACCAAGAGTTGGCCATACTAGTCCAGTAAACATATACTAGAAGTAATTACAGGTGTACGTTTGTCACATCAGCACATACTAAAACCACCTTAAAATCTCCATCCCTCCTCCGACTTTTCCACTCACAGGATGAGTCCATGCATACCAAATAAGAAACAAATTTAAAAGGATATTGCAGAGTGTCCTTTTAAAACCAGTGTCCAAGAAATACTATTTGCATACATTAAGATTGACATAGGAAGAGACTGCTGTAATGAAAAGTTCCCAGGCATGTCTGTAAAATCTAAAAACCAATGAATGATGCTGATAAATAAGCATACAGTACTTTGCAACCCTCTATAAATTTCATCTGCTAATCCAAAATCTTTAAAAACAGAATTTATCCATTTTTTTAATAATTATTTTGGGACACAGATGAAAACTGATAGGGATGAGATTTTAATGTGTATAACAATGTATTCTAGGGATAGCAATCTGGGAAAGAGAAAGAAGGAAAGGATCCAGGATTTCCCTAAAAATGATCCTAAGGTCTAACTGAAAATTGTGAGAACTTTTAATGGCACAGACGACAGGCATATCACCATTCGATGTTATCTGGAAGGTTTCCTTATCAAGCGATCATTAAATGATTAATGTATTCACCTACTAATAATTATGGTGCAAAATAATAGAGGACTCATTGCATAACCTGTCAAATAATGCAAACAAACATTGAAAAAAGTGTATCTTAAACTGCAGAGAGAGATCAATTTGATTGAATGAGTCAGGTAACAAATAATTAGAGTTATACCAACCAAAACAAACAAAAAGCAACCAGGATGACTCAGGATTTAAAGCAACATCTATTTACTGTAGCTAGAAAAAACCTTTCTCTGGGGTAATCTATTCTGTAATTTTCTCATGCGAAAGACTAGTCTGAATTTTTCTCATGCAGTTCCCTGTGCAACACAGAATGACTGTTCTCGAAGCTACAAGACAACAAGAGTGAGTGGCCTGGTCCAGCTTGTAATCCAGTTTGTGGATGTATTTTTGTATGTCCCTGTGAACTTGTCTTTGAGGATAGAGAAATCTGTCTTCTGTCATCATTTGCTTATTTGGGGATATGACAGGTACATAGCTGGTAAATAGGAATATATACAAAGCCCATTATAATCAACAATGGTCTTTCCATAGATTTGAATTAGCATCAGATCCGATTTTTGGATATGGAAAGCTTCCTGAAATATTATTGAGAGAGAGAGAGGGAAACTATTGAGAGTATTTTGGACTTGCAGTGATGTACATATCTACTTTAAGCTTACAGGATTTACAGAGATATGATTGCTAATTGAATAGTCTTTATGTTTCTTACACAAATTTATTTTGTTTAGGCAGTGAGAGATTAAAAAATAAATGAACATGTGAGTAAATGAAACCCCAATAAGCTTTTTGGCAGCAGAAGGAATACATCTAATTGCAGGTTCTTCCTCATGACACTTTCTTGGTCTTGGAACTTAGATTTACATGATTTATTTCAGAACAGATATGAAAGGCATTGTGTGCCATGCTGCCACACCAAGAGGAGAAGAAAAGAAAAGAAAAGAAAAGAAAAGAAAAGAAAAGAAAAGAAAAGAAAAGAAAAGAAAAGAAAAGAAAAAAGAAAAAAGAAAAGAAAAGGGGAACTCTGCATCTCATTTTAAAAAAGCTGACTAAAATGGCTTTCATGGTGAAACCAGACTTCAAAAATAATTATGAGAAGGTGGAAGGGGAATAATCGATTTTTTTTTCATCTTAAGTTTGATTTTTTTTTTTTTTTAAAGGCAACAGGTCACTTTGGTTTATTTTTAGAAGCATTTTTCTAAATGGTTTTAAAGTTATCATTCTTGAGGGAAGTTCTGTCAAACCTCATTTAATCAAAATGTTTATTTTTTTGTGTGTGTGTGGCTTTTTTCCCTTTGGATGATGATGAATAAGACTAAAATGCAAATATGAATCTAAGGACTTCTGACAAATAACATAAATGGAAAGCTTTCTTTTTCATTTGTCTGGGAACTGACTGCAGGTTTTCAATTTCAGCTGATGCTGAGGGAGCAACAGGTACCATGTTACACTCAGACACTGTCCCATCTCCAGAAGGCTCCACCATGCGCTATTAGGTTATTAAAAGAACTAGAGAAAGAAAGATCAAGTTCTCCATCTGGCAGAAACAGAAACAAAGCAAAGAGTCTGTGGAAAAATAAAGTTCTAAAAGTTATTAGCTAGGCTCATCCATCTTCTAAATAACCTGATGCATATAGGATGACACCAGGGAGAACTTCAGCCAAGCCACACACACTTTGGAAACACCAAGGCCTGGACTGAGACCATAGATATTCACCTGAGGCATCCATAGATATTCACCTGAGGCATCCATAATCACTCTGGAAATGGTCCACTGCCAGTAGAGGGAGAGAAGCAACCCTGAAAGCCTGAGATCTTTGTCATCCATCTCTATTCACGATCTCTAGCAAATGCAAGGCAGCTGGGTCCCTAAATAAGGTGTCTTGGGGAAATGTCTAATTAGTTGGAACCCATCTGAGTGGAGACCTCCGGATCCAGGAACCTGTGTGCAGTGTGCAATTGCACTATTCTCACTTCGCCTCCCCTCCCCCCCACCAAGTTCTTCCTTTGATCTCTCAGTGCTTCCTTCTCTTTGCAGTTCCCCTCCTTCCTTCCTTCCTTCCTTTTTCTCTTCTGTTTCTAGGTGCTCACACCCATACAGTAAGGAAACACTTAACTGAAAAAATATCAGGTAGAAATGAGAGAAGTTTAGCTTCTGACATACTCTGTGTGTTATAACTCTCCCTCCATCCTGGCTGTTACATTTCTACTGAAATTATAAGCTCCTTGGAAGCAGCACTGTCTGCTCCTCTTAGTGCAATGTCAAGCACAGTAAGGACTTCTGAGTCCTTAAGTACAAACATAAAAAAAGCAGTTAATAGCACTAAGGTAGTGAGCGGGTCAGCCAGCTTCGCTTTGCTTTCATCTTTGTGAGCTTGAAGGTTCACACCAGTACAAATGGGAAGGCAGATGAATGAGAGCACTACTTTCATGTGGCAAAATGTCTGCAAATAAACTGCAGAGCAGGTGTTCAGAGGAATTAAGTGATTCAGAGTAATTTACGGTGGCAAAAGCATCAAATTGGGAATTGCTAAAATGTAAGTACTGAAACATCATATTTTATTACATTTTCAACTAGTAAATGTCAGCTGCTTTATTCATTTTAACATCATATCAGGTGCACCACTAAATTTACAAAGCATATCATTTAGATTTCTAATAAGCATGGACTCCTAGCCTCACATACCATTAATTCTGCTTCATTTGTGAGTACCATGAAACTGGAGATATATTTTTGGTTGTGATTGGCTCGCATTCTAATCAGTTTCTTAGGCAATTTATATAACAGTTTCTATGTGTCTTGAACAAAGCATTAGTGGCTAATATATCACAGCATTTGTTTTGGTTTTGCTCTTGTTCTAGTAACTAAGTTTTCTTAACTCAGATCTAGAGGAATAACAAAGCCGATTTACAAGCTAACAACTTGGCTTACCAAGTTAGATAACAGAAGGGACCTCCCCACTCCCAAACAAAAGAGTTGGCAATGAAATGCATGATGACTTCCAAAATCAATTAAAGAAACTTACTGTAGACCTTAAATCTTCAGTTAATGAAAAGGGAACATTTCCTATTGCTAAAATTAAAGGAAGAAAATAAAAATCCCTTAGCATGGGCAACTTAAAGACATTTATTTAATGACAAATTAAGAAAAAATCATGAATTGTTTATAAACAGAATTTGATGTCTAATGTCTGATGAGAAAACAAACAAACTGAAAAAAACACCAAGGTCATTTAGATGATTTTGAAGCTCTGCAAACATGACGCTGACCCCCTTTCTGTTGACATTGTATGTTGCATTGCAATTCAGGGCTCTCTGCCATTATTAAAGTGCTTTTTGGCTATAGCCTGTTATTCTGGCCTATTGTATGGTTTATTATTCTACCATATTGCATAATATTGCAATATTATATTAATATATATATTACATATCTGCCATATTGCATAATATCTGCAATATTGCATAATACGCAGTATGCATTGAGTGAGTCTTATTGTAAATATTTCCGAGAGCACTCTCTATATAACTCTGTCCAGGAATTACTTTTTTGACCCACAGAGATTTGGAGGTGTCCTCAGGGGGAGGATAATGCTCACCTTTGTCATTTGACAGCATCACTGTGAGTCATCCTTGAGCTGGAAGTGGGAACATTATTGGATTGGTATTGAGGGGAAAGTTTGGGTAGGTGAGGTGAATTCAGTGTGGGTGGTGGGTCGACATAGCAACTAATATAAAAACTTACTGATGACAACAAGTGGGCAGAATCTCATTATTTATGCTTGCTGGAGAGCCTGTATTGAATTCTAACTAAGCTGTTCCTTCCCTTCCTAACATAAAGGAAGGGTGCCATCTAATGAGCACTAGCAGCAATTCCTGCCATATTACAAGCCTTCTCTGCCTTATAGGAACAAACTTTATTTAGTACATGACAGCGTGTTTCATTCTGTAGGTTCAGCAGCTCAGCAACTGTTGACCTGGACCATAAAGCAGTTAATTGTATTAGGAGCTGGCTCATGGCAGAGCACTTATGGATAAAGATGCTTCTCTGCTGCCTGTGTGCTTTTAAATGCCATTTAATATTAAATGCAATTTATGCCTTTTTTTTTTTTTTTTTTTTTTCACCTTGCATCTCTGTGGGTATTGTAGGAGTGCTTTTGTTGTCACCATATCAGCTTTAGCCAGCTTTACATTCAAACACAGTCACAGAGATCTTACTATTAAAAAAGAAAGCCACTCTACCCACTGTAGGAACATACACATGTTCCTACATGTATAGGATATGCCTTCCATAATGTCATCTCCATAACTTTCACTTCACAAAGTAATTATTATTATTACAGGTGTGATTTTCATTTTATTTATTTATTTATTTATTTTGTTGTGTAAATCACCTTCCAAACAAAACAAAACAAAAAAATCTTACAAGGCTCTTAAAGTGAGGAAGGCATCAAAAGAGATGATCAATTTGATCTCTCCACTACACCTGGACCAGCAGAGTCTCTTGTATGAGCCACTTACTCCTGCTAGGACATCAGGAACTCTACACAATGTGTTGTTGAGGAAAAATCATCCACAGCTGACATCCTTCTCTCATTTGTCACTCAGCGTACTCTGCTGTGAGCCACAAATTTTCATATATGGAAAGTGTACCTGCAAAGAAAAAGCAGAAATACGTTTCCGTGGTTGGGGTGTATTGAAAAAGAATTAAGAAGATAAACTGCAGCAAAGAAAATGCAAATAAGACCTTAGTAAGAACTTTTAAAAGTAAGGATAATGAAATGATGAAATTAATTGTCTGGAACATTGCTAATTCTCCATCACTGGAATCTTTTGAAAGTAAGCTGAGCAAAACACCTGATATGGTCAGAAGTAATACCTGATCCTTCCTTGGGACAGAAAGGTGGGCTAGGTCATCTTGAGAGGACACACACAATAATTTTACACATGATTCTAGCCTTAAGTGTATCAAAAAAAAAATGGACAAGGAGCAAGTTCTACATTTTTAAAGACCTTTCACATTCTTAATAATAATAATAATTCTCCTGAACATTAATCTAATTTATCCCATGTACTTGTGACAACGTGACTGATTTATTGCCAGGACTAATGTTTTTTTTTTATCCAGTAGAGCAAACATTACTGACTTCTAGAATATTTTCCTCTTCATGGCCATGTTCTGAAGCACTCAGGACTCTCAGATCAAAGGCACAACAGCTGTATAAACTTTAGGACAGTTTGAAGGAAATCAGCTGCCATTCTTAGGCAGTGGCTTGCCGTTAGAAATGAGGTCATTCCATAGCCTCTCACTTAAATCTACCTAAATTAAACTCTCTGCAGGATCAAACGTTAATTTGGGAAGTGATTTTAATTTCAGCAATGCTGTGATCAAGTGACCTCTAAAGGTACAAGTTAATATTCCCTGCTGCTGCAGCCACTTTTCCTCTATTCTTTTTCTGAAAATAAAACTGAAATTACTGCCATTCTTTTCACCTGTCCTGGGATTTGATACCGATGCATGTGGCCAGCACCAGCTCACACAAAAGACTCCCTGTGGAAAAAGATTTTTTTTTTCAATCCAGCAAATACCACAGGCAGACTCTTGTACTGAGTTTTAAATGAAAGCTTCTTCAGACTTTTCGCTCAGCAGGGACCAGTGCAGTCCCTAGCCTGAGATTTGTTTTTCTTGCTTCATGGTGATCTCAGAAAGAGATATCAGGCCCTTTCTAGTCAGCCCTAGCTGTCCATGGGTGCTTGCCTCAGGCAGTGAGCTCTGAGCTTTAAATAACTTCCTAATGTTCAGCACCCCATCCCAATGCACATTTTTCCCAGGCTATAGCTTCAATGCAGTTAAGAGGGCTTAAACTCATCAAGGTCCAACAGAAATGTCTATCTAGAAGAAAACTATAGGCAGGTAGCACCAGACTGCACTAAATACAAATTATTTGGTAGACAAGTCAACATAATCCATAGGAAGTCTGAAAACTCATATTGGGAATCAAAGTGTTATTTACAGCATAGACTGAATCCGGACAAATGAGCAATGGTGCTGCCAGAGGTAAAATCATGCTCAGATCTCTATTTCCTCAGCTGCACTACAAAATACCTTAATTTATTCCTGTGAAGATTAAATCTCCACTCTTTGAAGATGAAAGGGGACAGTTGCAATCCAAATAGAGAATAGCATGCCTCTGTACCTGGCAAATGATGCAGGTATGTGTGACGTGCCAGTCAGCACCAACAGTGTGGCTGAAACTTTCAAATCCTATTCAGTAAGCAATGCCAAAGCTTAAAATTTCTGAGATAAAATACAGATAGTGATAGATTACTAGCTGAGCCAAAAAGCTACCATGTAAGCCCAGAACTGGTGGCAAATATCCTCTATAGCATGGCTACTGAAGAACAAGAGCCAAGGTTTACACTTGTACACAAAGCATTTGCAAGCCAATTTTTCACCTTTCCATGGTGTGGTGGTTTTACTCGGGTGGGTGGCCGAGCTCACCACAACCGCTCTCTCACTCCTCCTCCTCAAAGAGGAACAGGGAGAAAATATGATGAAAGGGGCTCAAGGGTTGAGATAAGGACAGGGAGATCGCGCAGTAATTATTGTGACGGGCAAAACAGACTCAGCGTAAGGAGATAGCAAGATTTATTACTAACAAGCTAGAGAAGTGAGAAACAAAGGAAAGAAACTAAAAGCACCTTCTTCCCCATCCACTCTCTTCCACCTCCTCCCTGCGAGTGGCACAGGGGAATGGGGGTTATGGTCAGTCTATAGCGCTTCTTCACCGACGCTCCTTCTCGGTCACTCTTGTCCCCTGTGCTGTGGGGTCCCTCCCACAGGATGCAGTCCTTGCTGAACTGATCTGGCGTGGGCGTCCCACAGGCAGCAGCTCTTCAAGAACTGCTCCAGATATGGGTCCGTACCACGGGGTCCATCCCTCGGGAGCACACTGCTCCAACCTGGGTCCCCACGGGCAGCAGCTCCTGTCAGGTCACCTGCTCCTGCGCGATCTCCTCTCCACGACCAACAGGTCCGGCCCGGAATCTGCTTTGGCAGGGGTCTTCCACAGGCCACAGTCTCCGTCGGTGCAGGTCTACCTGCTCCACCGTGGTCTCCTCCACGGGCTGCAGTGTAGAACCTTGCTCCACCGTGGTACTCCATGGGCTGCCGGGGGACATCCTGCTTCACCATGGTCCTCACCACAAGCCGCAGGGGACTTCTGCTCCAGCACCTGGAGCACCTCTCCCCCTCCTTCTTCACTGACCTTGGCATGTGCAAGGCTGTTCCTCACTCCTCTCACTTTCCCAGCTGCTGTGTGGAGCAGCATTCTTTTTTTTTTTTTTTTTTTTTTTTTTCTTCTCTGTCTTAAATATTCTCTCACAGAGGCACAAAACAACATCACTTATTGGCTCGGCTCTGGTCAGCAGTGGGGCCCTTACCAAACATGGGGCAGCTTCGAGATCCTTCTCACAGAAGCCACCCCTATGGCCCTCTGCTACCAAAACTTTGCCACATAAACCCACTACACATGGACTAGTGTTAGAGATGTAGCAGGTAGCTCCTAGCATCTCACACCAAACCAACGCCTGCTGATCAGTGCAAATATCTCCTCCCATTTAACCTGTTTTGTGATCAAAGGGCAAAAAGTGGCAGTGAGAAAAAAATGAAGTTCTTTAGCGTCCATATTGAAATGGATTTTAGAAGGATCTGAAGTTGGCTTGGCAAAACACATTTTTCCTTTGACATTAGGTATGAGTTCAACATGTGCTGATATGGTCAAGAAACAGCAAAAAGAGACACCAAAGTGTGAGCACTGAATATAGTATCTTCTGAACGCTGTGAAAAAATAAACAGGGAGGGAAACATAAAGATATTATTCTGTACTCTTGATACCATCCAGTTTACTTTACAAATGACCTTGATCTACAAAGAACAGGGAGAAACAAAATATCTGTTATAGGAGACACCAGTATGCATTTGATCTTTCAGCAAACCCCCTCCCAGAGATGAAGCTTCTGAAATGACTCCCAGACATGAGGCAAGGAGAAGATTCACGCATCTGTGGGTGGACTTTCTCATGTCTAGATGGTATGGGAAGGAACAGAGGGAAGAGGAGGATTTTAACCCAGCTTAACTATAAATGCAAATCTGGGATCTAGGAGTCCTAAATTAGGTTATGAATGTCTTCTTTCAGAGACAGCTGACATCCATCTCTAATATCCCCTGGTAGTTTTTGTACTGAAGGTATGGTAGCAAAAACGTTCAGAAATATTTTTTGACAGACAGTCCAAACGACCCCCACTTCTCACAGATCCTCTCTTTGATAAGCACAAGTTCGAAGAAATTGCTTTCAGCAAGTTCACAGCTGGCTTCAGTCCATCCCATTTATTAGGGCATAGAATGGGTTTGTTGATATGATCATTGTACTGAAGAAGGGTAAGAGATGTTCACGGCATGTGAATTTGTTTTTGTCAGGAAGAAAATAGTTTTATTTTTAGATAGGATCACACTCTGTGCAGAAGAATGTGTTGTATCTAAGTGAGAAATATCTAAATTATCTGATTTCATTTTATGTTTTAAATTCACTTTTGCAAATTGTTTGTTTGTTTTGTTCCATTTTTGCCCTTTTGAATTAGAAGAAATGGCACTTTTTGACATGTATACACAAATCTAAATTATTAAATATATATCTCTAATACATATAATAAACATGTAAATATGTAATACATATATACCTGTTTAGGTAAAAAATAAATAACAATACAAAATAACTTCATATAAAAATATTATAAAATGAGTAAATGTAAAACAAAATACTAAAATGTTTATAATCTGCATAGTGAAAAAGTTCAATTTCAATGACATTAAATTTAAACATTTAGGTACTTTTTGGAATGAGATGTAAGACTCCACACATTCCAATGTATTTTCATTCCAAAGAATATTCCACAGAAATCTTTTAGTTAGATCTAATTTTATGTTCTGATTTTCTTCAATGAATATCTGTTCCTATGGAGTGTAGTAACAGGACAAGGGTAATAGCTTTAAACTAAAAGAGGGAAGTTTTAGGTTAGCTTCCAGGCAGAAATTCAGAATTTTTTCAGTGTCAGAGCAGTTAGGCCCTGCCCACGCTGCCCCAAGGAGCTGTGGCTGCCCCATCCCTGGCAGTGCCCAAGGCCAGGCTGGATGGGGCTGGGTGCAGCCTGGGCTGGGGGCAGGGGGTCCTGCTCATGGCAGGGAGCTAGGGGGTCTCTGAGGTCCCTTCCAACCCAACCCATTCTGTGATTCTATGATTAAGGCACTTGCTAAACATAACATTCAGAGAAATGTTTTCTCTACCTCCTGCTGTGACATCTGAATTTTCCTTTGTAATTCCTGTTTTAAGAGAGATCTGAGAATGTTCAGAAATCTGTCAGACTTTTCTACTCTGCCATCAGTTAATATCTAATCAAGTGCTTCTGAGGTCCAGTGGAAGATATGTACTAACACAGCTCAAACCAAACAGCCAGACTTGGTGTTCAAATCAGTGGCTGTTTTCGAAATATTTATTCTGAAAACTGAACTCACCCTCAGACTCAAAGGGGCTGACACTCAGTAAAGCAGTGCTAAGACTTTATGCATTAATATATGAAAGGTTAAAGAGCTATAAAATAAGCAAAAACTGTCTCTTGCAGTCAAAACTCAGTTTTTCTCTTCTGGTAGGACTGCTACATGGAGTGTTGATACAATTGGCTCTACTAGTTTGGTGAAGCATTGTGGGAACTGAGCAAGCCCTTGTTGCAGACCCATATGTGAGCTGGCTTGTCACACTGCCATGGGTTGGTGTCTCTGTGGCCATCAATACATCTAATTTATGATCAGGATTGTTTTGGTTGAAGAATATTGAAGAAGGGTCTCACGTGGGTCTGGAGAAAAGATGGATATTTCTCATATAGGGAACACAATTTTTGTACTGCAGCGGCTTTGCTAGCATTGCTGTGCCCCAGTGTATTTGAAGAGACATGTCCTATGTGACAGATCTGCCACATGGGGATGCATTGAGTTATCTTCTATGGACAGGCTCACAACCTCCAGACATACAACAGTGGTTATGGGGGCATCCAGATGACACAAGAGGCATGCAAGTGGACTGTGTGAGAACAGGGCAGTGCAATGGTCCAGTTGAATGGCACTGTCATGGGCCTACAAAA
>NC_048896.1:92801977-92936311 GCF_011077185.1 Oxyura jamaicensis | reverse complement strand
CTTTTAGACATTTACTTTAAAAGAAAAATAAATTGCTATGCCAAAACTAAAGCTGTGATATTAAATCCTCTGAATATGACCACACTGGTTTGCCAAGTAAATGAGCACTAAAGGCAAATACAGCTTATTCTTCTCCACTGTTTCTATTTTTGTCATCATCTTTGGTTGCATCTTCAACGGGCCACAGAGTACTCAGCCAAAAGCTGGGAAACTGGTCAGGATATACCATCTACTCCTGTATGTATTTTGCATATATTAACCACGTATCTCTAAAGCATCAGAGAAGCAAATATTCTCATTTCATTTTAATACTCTTCTCTTTCCATAAAATATTAACACTGATCAATCAAACAAGCCTTACAGCCTAGTAATTCTACAAGTCAGGTAGAATGAGCAGTCATTTCTTTTCTCATAAAGTTTTGATTCCAAATTTCTTCCTAGGATGTCTCAAATTATTTATTAGAAGAAAGCAAACCCTTTGGGCCACCTCAAAACCTGGAGTCCCTGAACATTTTCTATGTGAAGGCTTCTTCCATTGTGATGCCATTGAGAGACGCCATTGCAACACATACTGTCTTTATTGCTATACCAAGGTCTGAAGTGGAGGGAAAGCATTTCAGGGTAAAGCTACTTTTTGGTGCAACTTGAGCAGAAGAGAGAGGATCCTTCAAGGAGAGAGGACTAACACAGGGTGGCTCACTATCTTTAAGGCACTGAATGGGACATGGAGCGTCCATGACACACACAGTGCTGAAGGTTACACAGTGTATTTTGTGGGTATCAGGAAAATCAGAGGAGGAGGAAGAAAACAAACAAACAAACAAACAAACAAAACTAACAAGGTGCTTCATTCTCATCATTGGAGGCAGGAAACATCTCAGACTTGCTTCCCCAGGTGTGTCTTTCAAAGCTTAAATTCTGCCAATCTGATCTAAAGCCACTGCTGCTGGCAGTTACTGTGACAATATGGGCTTTTCCTTCTGCTGTGTATTGCTGGGCTACTTCTCAGCCTTGCTGGTGGTGTGTTAACCAAGATAAGGAGGGAGGGGTTTCACTCTTCACACCAGATCTTGAGATTCCCTGGGAAAATGTCCTTAAGCTTCCAGAATACTCATGTTGTCTTGATTGGCAGAAAGCTTGGAAGATATGTCACTGACACCATTTTCTCTAGATCTCAGTGTGCTTACAGTCTGTCACTGGGGCCCACTGTAAACCACATGCAAGATAGATGGGGCTTTATTCGAGCAGTATAAAAGGCCTATGCTTATTTATTTTTCATGTATTTATGCTTATTTATTATATGTTGTAACAAAACCGGACGAAATGTAGATGAAATTAGAAAGCACAGACTCAGTGGCATTTATGTGGTTGCTGCAAGTATACTTTATGGGGTGCATCAGAGACTCAAGACACAGCTCACAAATCTTCTTTTTAAACAGTGTCTTTTGGAGTGGGTTTCTACTGAAGGCTCTTCTCCTCTTAACCTTTCTAAGTGCTATTGACAGCAAATGGCATTTCAAAGCCTCTATTAAAAATATTCTTATGCCGTTCTTAGAAGACTTCTTTGCACAGTGCCCTTGTTCACAGCTACTTGGCATGAACAAGAACAAAAACTAAGTATTCTTCACTGTATTTGATAATGAATCACTTTCTGAGATAAGATCACTTGGATATTACTTCTCATCTTCTTCCCACTATCATTCCCAGTTTACAGTCTTTTGAGAGACCTAATGAATTGCTTTTGAAAAGCAATTTTTGATAAAGCAAAAGTACATTTTAACAATTTCAAAATAATTGTTATGGCAGTTTAATGACATTATATAGCCTTTATTTTACAAAGATCATATGGAATAGTCCCACCCAATTGTACAGGACAATAGCAATGGAACCTAGACCATATATGGCTACCAGGGGAAGACCTATTTCAATTAAATGGCACCAATTAATAAGAGTGATTAATTAACAGAATCTTTAATAATTTATTAAAAAAAATCAGAAATTGAAGGATTATAATGGTCTGGTGTGTCAGTGGTCAGGAAAATTATATAGGAGGAAGATCTTCATATTTTGACAGGGTAGATTGATGAAAAATAGAGCAAGAAAGATTGTCATAATTATTCAGTGACTGATCTCATGAAAAAATGATGAGTAAAGGTCAACAAAGGTTTACAGGGCCTCAGACCTTCTAGTCATGGATGGCTGATGACAGGAATTTAATAAATGACAGTAGAGTTTAATAGGTGCTCTTTGTTTCAGGGGCTTTTGTGTCACAGATATTCACAGTGACTTCAGGAGAGTGCATGGTCCTGGCCTTGCAGTCTGCTCTGCTATTTTAGAATAATTGGGGTAAATTTTAGTAGACTTATTCCAGAAAACCACATTTTTTTTGTTTGAGGGGTTGTGTTTCAGAGTAGGTACAGGGACAGGAAGGGTGGCTATTGTGGGTAATGCTACTAGATGAGATAAATTACAGTTTCCAATAATTTTAACAGATATTTGGAACAGTGAGTAATTTAGGTTTTATGGAAAAGACATTAAAGACAGTGATCTTTCTTCAGTTTGAAGATCTATGTTGCTTGAATATATGTTTTTCACACTCTCTCAAGCTAATGGAGAGAAGATATGGCAAGTTTTCAGTATTGGTCTATTATACCAATATATTCAATGATGTTTTAAAATTTTGATTGAATGTTTCTCAGTTGGTAAGATTAGATCATGATATCTGATACTTAAATAATAAAAACAATAATATTTTATCCTATGACTCACTTGAATAAGCCCACATCACATGGTTTACTTGGAGCTTCAACAGTTAAAGACTTCAAGAGACAGTGAATTTCACACATTCCTTACTAAGATGTTCCCTTGGTTAATTGAAATACCTGTAAGAAATATTTGGACCTAGGTCTGAGTTTTCCTAGATTTCTTTTACAGCTATTAAATCTTAATATGTCTTTGTCTGCTAGTTAAAAAGATATGTCTTCCATCATCTGCATGCCAAACCTGATGCTTCTTATGTCCAGTCTTGAATGGATTTTTCCAATGTAAATTCAGATTGGCAGTGTGTCTAGTCCACTAAATGGATCATCCAAAATTTGTGGATGTTATTTGATGAAAATAGTGAGTGCTCTAGAGATAGACTCCATGGTAGAAATGCAAAGTATTCCTTGGCTTATGTTTTTGAATTACACTACATAAATTATTCAATGTTAACAAAATTGCTCGTTGAAGCTCTGTAGGAGCTAGCAGAATGGGTTGTGCAACCAGTTTAAGGACAACTGCTAGGGTGAATAGCAGGTTGATAAGACCAGATTAAAAAATAATAATAATAAAAATAAAAAAAAATCTGCAACTAAGACCTTACGCAGTATTCTTTGAAGTTTGCTCAGGCACAGAAAGATATCTAGTTCTGTCAGCTGCAAATTCCCAAACATTAAGAGCAAACAAACAAACTGTTAACACCCTAACAAAATATGCATCTTTTGCAATATACACAAAGCTCAAAATGCATATTTCATTAGATGATGTCACCAGTATTTTCATACCATTTGAGGGTGGAAGAGGAATATATCTTGATTTGAATAGCTAAATACTATAATTCAAGCAATATCTATTTATTTTTATTTATTTATTTATTTATTTTGCAAAAAGAGATTAAATTTGAAGTATGAAGAGCAGTTATTTACTGAAAATAAGATGAGATGAATCTGCATTACAATGTACGCCAGGTTAGTAAGAGGTAATATAACAAGAGGAGAACAATCTAGATCTTAAAGTTAAGCCCATGGGGATCATGGCCAAGTAAAAAATGTCGTCACTTCATGATAAATATATTGGATATAAACAATTAATGCATTTATCTAAATATCTCATTCTGACTACCAATATGTCATTTGCTGTGAATCCCATCTTAATCAAATGCTGATGTCATCAGGAGGTGTGCTTCCTTGAAGCATACACAGCAATAAAACCTCATAAGCTTAGAGACCCTGGAAGATTACCTAGTGCATTTTCTAAATCTAAGGCAGGTAGTTAAAGGTAAAAAAATTCTGAACTCAGGAAAATTAAATTTATGCTTTTTGTATGTTTTCTTTTCTTTTGGTAAGACTCTCATACTTTCTTGAATGTTTCCCAGGCAAATATCAATTTTAGTAGTAAATCAGATCTCATCTGCCTTACAGGCTAACATGTATTTTGTGTCCTCATGTTTATTTTTTTTGGTGAGCATATGCCTTCTTAAGAAAACTAGTCACAAAGAAAAATGAGAATAGTTATTTTATTTTATTTTATTTTATTTTATTTTTAATTTTTATTTTTTAGTCTGAAAACTGCTTTCCCTGATTCACAAGCAAGAAAGTTTGGTGGAAAGGACCACTTCACATAAACCCACTTTTAATTTGACTGGAGTAGAAATTTCATTCAATACAAAGAAAATGAAGATTTTTTTTTCCTAACTAATGCGTAGAGAAAACAATTTTGCCCTTCATTTCATTTGTGAAAACCACTGAACCAAACATCTAAAATAAATTTCCTTTAGCTTAATTAATTGTACCAGCCATCAGACAAGTGCACTCCACTGCTATGCACATAGAATAAAATGCTTGTTTTTTCAGATGCAGATCTCTGAGGAGCACTTTATAGTGCTGTGGAAAGGAAAGGTCAAATAATGCTCTGGATAAGGCACACAGTAGAGATGAAGGACAGAAATGAAGGTCTAGACTACTTTCTTTCATGGCTCCATTGACAATTTCAGATAAATTCTCAAAAAGTCCCTGCAGTAGTTTATTTTAACTTTGTTCCTATCCCAAAGCCTGATTTCAACACGATTTGAGAGCCATCAGACAAAGATTCCACAGCCTTCCAAAAGATGATGAATGCTTAGAATACATAACAGACTGGTTATTTATGTAATTCCAATGACCTTAGATGACGCAGACAATATTAGAAGTGACACATTTGCATGTGAACTCTGCAGACAAGCAGTGAAATAAAGCCATCTGCTGCAGTAAAATTTTTCAGAACAGTGCACACATGATAAAGATTATGTAGATGTAGATTATGTAGTGATTACTACCGTTGCATAAGTCTTGCAAAATTTGTGGATACAAGTCAAAAAGGAAGCAGAAGGGAAAAATTGAATCATCCTGCTTGACCTCTTATATAGCATTACCCAGATAATCTCACTAAGCCCTTTTTTCATCACTTCTACCTGCAGTTTACCTTCCAGAAAGGCAACTAGTCTTCTGATAGGGAATTTGCTATTGTTCTTAGCTGTCATCCTTAAAGTTAAATATTTCTGATTTGCATTTATCTTGTTGTTTCTTCCAATGGATGTGTAAGAAACCTCAAAACATTGTTGTATTCCAAGAAAAGTATGTTGTTCCATATAAAGAGAGATGCTATTTATCGATGTAATCTATCTGGACTCGTGTAAAGCATTTGACACTGTCCCCCATGATAACCTTGTCTCTAAATTGGAGAGACATGGATCTGACAGATGAACCACTCAGTGGGTAAGGAACAGACAGGATGGTTGTACTCAGAGTTGCAGTCAATGGCTCAATGTCCAGGTGGAGACTGGTACAGAGTGGTGTTCCTCTGGGACCAGCAATGTTTAACAACTTTGTCAGTGACATAGGTGGTGAAATTGTGTGCACCCCCTGCAAACTGCTGATGACACCAATCTGGGGGGAAGGGATACCATGCAGAGGGGCCCAGACAGCCTTGAAAGGTGGGCCTGTGTGAAACACATGAGGTTCAACAAGGCCTAGGGCAAGGTCCTGCATCTGGGTAAGGGAAATCCCAAGCACAAATACAGGCTGGGAGGAGAATGGATTGAGAGCAGCCCAGAGGAGAAAGACCTGGGGGTGGTGCTTAACAAGAATCTTGACATGAGCTGGTAATATGCACTTGCAGCCCAGAAAGCCACCAATGTCCTGGGCTGAATCAAAAGCAACGTGGGCAGCAGGGCAAGGGAAGGGATTGTCCACCTTCACTCTGCTCTCATGAGGCTTCACTCGGAGCCCTGTATTCAGCTCTGGGGCCCCCAGCACAAGAAGGTCTCAGAAGTATTAGAATGAGTCTTAGAGGAGGCCATGAGGGTACTCAGGGCTGGAGCAGCTCTCCTATGGAGCCAGGCTGAGGGAGCTGGGAGTGTTCAGCCTGGAGAAGGTCCCAGCTAGACCTTACAGAGGCCTTCCAGTACCTGAAGGGGCTGCAGAAAAGCTGGGGAGGGACTTTTTGTCAGGGGGTGTAGTGATAGGACAAGGGCTTTAAACTAAAAGAGGACAGGTTTTGTACTAGATATTTGGAAGAAATTTTTTACTCTGATTGTGGTGAGGCACTGGCACAAGTGGTCCATAGAAACTGTGGACACCCCATCCCTGTAACCATTCAAGATCAGGCTGAATGGGGTTTTGAGCAACTTAATCTAATGGGAGGTGTCCCATTAATTAAAAAAAGGGGGATTGGAATTAGATGAATTTTAAGGTCCCCTCCAACTTAAACCATTCTCTGATTCTATTTAAGACCTTAAGGTGAGGATGAGACTTTCTACTGAAAAGATGAATGAGACTGCAGTATAGAGCGGGTAGGTGTAGGAATGAATAAGGACATATGCTATGCTAGTCTTATTTCATACTCATTTAATGAGCAACTGTTTTCCTTATAGACATTTAATCTGATTTCCATCAGCAGAAGGCTGAGGTGAAAACTGAACTGTTGGACAAACTCTGAAAGCATATTGCATTTTACTTAACCTCACAGCTTCCTGATTAATGAGAAAATCTTGTGTTTTTTCTGAATGTACTTTCAACATTCCTGATCTGTTCATTAAAACAAATACTTGGTGCTTTGTTGCAACCATGGACACTTGTCCTTAGGAAAAGTCACACCAATCAAATGGGAGTGTTCAGACATAGGATGGTTACCATGTGTTTCTCAATTAAAAGAAGGTAGAATTTCTTTGAAGGAAGGTTTTTCTTTATACTCTGAAATAAAAAAGGCAAAACAAAACAACAAGAACAACAAAACACCTCTCAACCACATAAAGAATTAAAGATGTACTATACAAACTTTTAGATCTAGAAATAGAAATAGTCAAATCAGTGAGAAATAAGTAATATGTAGTGAAGTGGAAAAGTAATGCTGAAATAAATATTATTTGACATTAGATAATGCCATAACAACTGGAGCTGGACTAACACTGACATAGTAATCAAAAATCAATCAAAAATCCTAGATTATGCAGATTCTGCTTAGCTTATTGTTACATTTTCAGAAAGGCTCATGCAATCTTAATTTTTTTTAGCGTCATTAGGGTGCATAAACATGAGCATGCTAGCTCTGGAAGATCCTTTTCAACTTTAGGAAGCAGTGGAATCTTCAGGTAGTAGTCAAGCTTTTCATATCAACAACAGCTAGAATTTTTTTTATTTTCCTTTCTTTTTTTTTTTTTTTTTTTTTTTTTTTTTCCCCAGATTGTCATTTAATCAATAGTCATAAGTTGCTGGAGTTTTGAAATGGAACATCAAATATTTCTGCAAGAATTGGCAAAGCTGCTAGGGGCATGATAACTATAATGAAGAACACTCAAGAAATTACACTCTGCATTGACTCACATCCTGTTTCATTCATGTGAGGAATTAAACTTGTACAAAGGATTAGTTAATGACAAATTTGGTTGTCTATGGATTACAAATGAGAAACTTACAAAAGTATCAACATGCAAACAATATAATCATGTATTACAATTGATTTTCACTGTAGTGTATAGGATTTCAGTTGTTCTTTCAAATTGAACACAATTCAAAATAAATGTTAAGGAAAATGGGAAATTCTATCTTCTGATGGGGAAAAATGGGATAACTACTTCTCATACAGAAAAAAGTGTGTATTGAATTGGTATGGAACAATAGACTGGTAAATATGTAATCATGGCATAGAAATAGATTTATTTACATAGCATTCTGGGGATATATATTGTCCCTGTATATATATGTATCATTCTAGAGCCATAAAAAATGAACCAGTTGGGATTTATTCTCCATTCTCTTATAAAGTGAAGCCCCAAATGGTAAAGGACTAAAAGTAGGGTTAGGGAATGAAATATGGGATCCAAACTACTTGAAAGGAGAAAAAACAGTTGTCATTAAAATACTGCAACACCAGGATCCCACTCCATTGTATAAAAGACTGAAGCATTTTCAACTAAATTGAAATCTCAACTAAACTGAGATTTCAATACTCACCCTTCTAATATGATATGAATTCTTGAAGTAAAATGATAATCAACTATTAGAGTGCTACTGAAGACAGCCAGGCTGCAAAAGTCAGTAATTGGTTAGTTCTTGAGACAAGCCAGTGAAGTTATCTACACACTTTTGTGGTGGACAGATTGCCATCCAGTGAGAGTAAAATGTAGAGGGAAACTGAGAAATCAACCTTAAATGGTATGAAATTCAAGTTTATCTAATGTTCACAAAGGTGGGGATGAGGGGAAGAGAAGGGGCTCATTTGTTTCTTGGAAACAAAGTAGGTATCTGGAAAGATCTGTGAGAGAAGTTATATATATATATTTGGGATAAAAACATGTAATTTCATGCAGGATACAGAAAGAGTATTGTGATAAATGATTAAGTCCCAAATAGGATTTTTGTGATTTATTCAGCGAATAGAGGCAAGCAAACAGCGCTGGGTGCACCGGGAGTCTCTGCTTACCAGGACGCACACCTGTTACATCAGGTGTCTGATTTTTATGCACCTAGACTAATAAATATTCATCACTATTCCTAGAAAAGGCGGGGTTATTATAATTAGTTCCTGGAATCCAAACCCTCTCTGGACACATGCGTAGCAGTCTCTGGTGGTCTTTCTGGGGGTCTCTTGTGCTGAAGGCTCGTAGTCTTCCTCCCAGGCTTTGTCCTTCAGTCGTCCTTCAACTCCCCCTTTCTCCTTATTTGGTGGATCTCTTTGCTGGTTATCAGAGGCTTGCGCAGCGTCCCATGCAAAAGTCTGCAGTTTCCTAAAAAAAACTCCTTGGTCCTCTTATCTCCCAGACTAGAGTCTCAATGTTCGCCCTTCAAACCCTCTATTTACACAAATTGCTGGATCGTTCCTTTGCATGATACAAGAACTATGTACACTAATCACTCTGTTTTTCTTAAATAGGAGCTTATATTTCATCATGCGGCCCTAGCATTGTTCCATACTGACACGAATCAAATAAACACATTTCACAGTATCAGCTAGGCAAATCTCTACAAACACTTTAGAGGTGAAGCTGGGATGTGGGTCTTTGGATGTCTCTGTCTTTCCTGTCAGCAGTTATGATGGGGGACATCAACTCTGTTGATGGCAAAGGAATCTAAATATCATTCTCAGGTTAAAAGGAAACTGAGCTAAAAATAAACAAACAAACAAACAAAAACAAACAAATGAAATCCGACCAAACAAAAAAACAACCTTGTTCAATTTGGGAAGAGACTCTTATGTTCCTTTTAGAAGCATTTTCAATCAGCGTTATTCATGCAGACACCCTCCTGATGTGCAGATTAGCTCTAGGATGTCTTGTTCAAGTTTTAAGGGACTGTATTCAGGTAATAGGAGAACATACGACTGATTGGTTGGATGTTTGTAATCTACCGGGCAGCACAAACTGTATTGAGCAATTAGCATAATAAATGGCCTTGTTCTTTTGAACAAAGAAGAGGAACATCTTCTGTTTTCGTAGGTTCATGATTCAGTCCTGGGCCCCAGGAACATTTCTATCTAAAGTAATTCAGCAAACTCCACCCCACCTGGAGCTACTTTTGGAGGTTCTGAAAATATGTGTGTTTGTGTATAACATACACACACCTATATCCATCTCTGTACAGATATGTAGATATGTTTTGGAAAATTGCTCAGGTGAATCTTCAAGGCAGGTGTCCTGCCTAGAGGCAATGCAAAGCAATAAAAGGTCCGGGCTGTCCATTTCTCAGCACAAGAAGAAATCTCCAAATTATTGAAAAGTCACATGGCCAAAAGAGAAGTTATCACACTTAAATCTTACTGAATTTAACTACATCTGAGTGCAGCTACATTCTAACCAAAAAGAAGTTGTGTTTGTCTGTTCTGAAGCAGAATTTAAAGGATTACAATTACCCTTCCTTTTGAAAAAAGAATGCCTTTGCCATTAGATGCAGTGATTTGATTTTCGTGTGCTTTTCTAGTCAAATATTACCCACTTGATTTTGCAACATACTGGGAGCAAGATTGCTCAAAGATTTCTCTGGAGACTTTCAACTCATGTGAGCGAGTAATTGATTTGAAGGGTGGGCTGATACATTGATTGTCCCTAAAGAGTTGATGTCCAGAGCTTTCAGGCTGTGAATAGCACAAATCTAAATATTTGTTCTGTATAACAGAAGATATTTAATGGTGTGGTTTCTAGACAAGTTTTATGGTGCAATGAGCACTTGGCTTCTTGTAATAGCATGAAAAAGACTCACACAGTCTGCTCAGCAATGTCTTTATTATTTGGTTTTAAATGAAGGAAACCTTAAATTGCTTGTTGAGCATGAAAAAGAAAGCAAGACTTTGCTTTCTTGTAGTTTTGCTGAATTCATACCTGTAAGGTGTGAATCGGAGGTGTGACCACTTAAAAATATCCTGAAAAAAATTACTTTGATGAATATGGCTTTCTCTGTGCCTCAAAAACAATACTATGTTTGCTGCGTACTTTAAACTGCTTATAAACCACACTAATATGTTTTCTTTGAAAACCTTGTAATAATGTTTGTAAATTATAAAAAAATGATCATGAAAATTATTGATTTATATTCATTCCTTCTGTCCAGAAGTGCAGAAGTGGAAATTAAATTGCTTTAATTAAGATTAAGTTTCCAAAGAGGGTTGTGGTATCCAGATCTTGAGCCATATTCTACAGGGAAGAACTGATTGGAGTCATTTTGTCCTACTGGACCCCTACTCTTGCTTGCAGAAGTCTTAGAAAAGTGGATGTTCCTGGATGTTCATAACTTGTGAATTTCTGGAAAAGTACAGGGGATAGCCAGGAAAAAATTGTTTGTACTTAGCCATTTTCTTATGAATTTCTTAAATAGCTGCTAATGATCTGTCAGAAACAAACAACTGGGTTCAGCTGGATTCTTCTGGAATAGTTTATGGATATAAGGAAAAGGAATAAACAACTTTAACTTCCTGCAATTTTAACAGGGTGAAGCAACTCCTACGGTCCAAAAGCTCAGGTTTTGACTCATTTTCTTTCTCCAGCTCTTTGATGTGCAACCACAGAATGTTATTAATTAAAATAGGTCCCCAAGGGCAAAGACTGTTGTTGTTGTGCTAAAAGATAAAAGAAAAAGAAAATAATAATAAAAAAGGAACCTGCACAGTTTTGCATTGCAAGGAACTAAAGTAATACCATTTGAAATTTATTTCCACTGAGTGCTCTGAAATTTGATTACTTACCCTCAAAAACACAGTCATTGGGCCAAATCATCAAAATCATTGGGTGGTGTTGATCACCATGGCTCACACTGCAGGCATAGACTGCTGCAATTCACGAGCTCTGCCTGCTGCCCTGCCCGTCTTATAAGTACATGGGAGTGCATGCCATGAAAAGTGTCGTGCTGAACCAGAGATTGATAGGCATCCCAGACTCAGCCACAAGAACTTGTTTTCCATTCTTGTTGACCAAAGTCACCTCTGATTGATTTAATATGCATTTTCCTTTTCCTCTCCAAGGCTGCCTGAGTTATTGTTTTATAACTGTTTTGTGTTACGTCCATGTTTGCTCTTTCATTCCCGCTCTTATCCTTAGTGCTGTTTGCAATGAAATAGTAGGTGAGCATAAAATACAGAAGTGGACATAAAGGAGAGGAAATTGCTTCAAAGACAGTGACAAGATCATTGGAGGATATATTTTCTTATCAAACATTGTATTACAGTAATGTGATGAGCTGTCAGGTGAAAATGACATAGTTTTTGTACGGATTATGTTATAAAAAAAAGTCATCCTCTCCCTAGACCGCTTACTGAGTGCACTTCAATTTTGTTTCCATTTATTACTGAGAAACTGTCGCACACAAGGTTTGATGAAGGTGACTGAAGAAGGTTCTCAGAATATTATTTTGCCTAGATTGAAATGACGCAAGGGACTAGTAATCTTTTATGCTGCCTCTTCAGAAGGAGCATGCAGGATCTTCTCTGCGTCCCATCTCACACAATTTAATCTAAAGGACATGTTAGTTTTTGTATGATAATCTGGGCACCAAGATTAAATTTGCACAGGCTACACAGTGCAAATCAAAGCAGGAAGAACAGGTATTTCACACATAAGTTCAGTGTCCCAAGTGTCCTTGCCTTTTTAATCTGTTTTACCTGAGGTTGCTCTCAGAATAGTCTAGGTTGGAAGAGACCTCCAAGATCACTGAGTCCAACCTCTGACCTAACACTAACAAATTTTCCACTAAACCATATCCCTAAGCTCTACATCTAAATGTCTTTTAAAGACCTCCAGGGATGGTGACTCAACCACTTCCCTGGGCAGCCTATTCCAGTGACTAACAACCCGTTCAGTAAAGATCTTCCTAATATCTAACCTAAACCTCCCCTGATGCAACTTTAGCCCATTCCCCCTCGTCCTGTCACCAGTCACGTGGGAGAATAGACCAACGACCACCTCGCTACAGCCTCCTTTCAGGTACCTGTAGAGTGCGATAAGGTCGCCCCTGAGCCTCCTTTTCTCCAGGCTAAACAGTCCCAGCTCACTCAGCCACTTCTGACACCTCTCCTTACCTGCAAAGTTGTCTGTCATGCTTGCCAGACCAAAATAGCCGGGTCTCAGCTCCAGTCTGTTTCATCTTGGACCAATTGTATGAAATTAAAGGATGTGCAGTTAGAATACGTTGCCGAAAGCCAGAAAATTGACCCCAGTTCCAAGAACTCATTTATCACAGTTGTGACTGAAATTACACAAAGTCTAAAATCTCTTACAATAAGTACAGACACACATACAAAAAAGCCTGTTGTAATACCTGAATAGAGCTCCCAGACAGATCTACCAGTTTGAGATAGAGAAATAGAAACCTGCTAATTCTTCATTTATATTCTGTGGTACCACCAGTGCCCGATAATGGCCTTTGTGAGGAGTTCACTAAATCAGTGTGGGAAGAAGGATATTACCTCAGTGAGAATGATATAGTCAGTACACAAGGATAAAAAAGTATCTTGCAAAAGCTGATGGTCATCTAAAATAAGAACTATAAATAGTTTTGGTGAAGTTTCCTGTATTGGCATCTTCCAGAGGCGACATGCTATTCTATTTTGTTTTCTTGCAGGTAAAAAAAAAAAAAAGAAAAAAAGGATGAGTAGGGGACAGTTGCTTGTTTCTTTCCCTTAATTTCCTCCAAAGTGCTTCAGGGCAAATTAATTAAAAAGAATATATGCTGTCTGCATAGCCTGAAATGGAACCACAGTAAATAAATAAATGAATTAATAGATAATCACATATATTTAACTGTTACTCTTCTCTCATTATTTGAGGCAAATACTTGAAATCTCTCAGAAGATAATGTTTCTGCTTTTCTCCTGCAATCCACATAGTTACAAGCTTCTGAAAACTCCCCTTTTGCCTATTCTAAGGAGGCATATTTCAGTCTAGCAATGAAATACAGCAACCTGCAGTGATCATCCTGTATCTCCTTACCATGTCTTTAAAAATATCCTATGCCTACAACACAGACCTATTAGCCCTCTTTGCAGTTACAAGGAGGAGGGGGATTTTCTCAAAAGCTGGATTTCCGACTGCCAAAGCACTAACAGTCTCAAGGAAAATATCTATATAATACAGTAATAACATAAAAGCCTGAAGTAAGGTTTGCAAAGGCACACTTGACTTGGGTCATTCAGAAACTGAGTCTTTATTCCGTTACTGGCCATACTTCTTTGCACAGTATTTTAACTAGTGGAAGATATTTGCATCATACTTATCTTGTAGAAAGGTAGATGGGAATGAAGGCTGGAAGGTGGCATACAGATGAGGAAAACCATATAAATAAATGCCTGAGAACTAGATTTTCATAGTGCCTCTTCTGCTTTTTAGGAGCAAATGATTACAAGATTGCAGCTTGCAAGGTTTTTTTGTTGTTGTTGGATTTGTGTGTGTGTGTGTGTCTTAATTCTGCTTGCTCTTTTCTACTGGCATTTGCAAAGAGCAATGCTTTTAGAATTGCATATTCAAACGGTAACCTCTAAAAGGGTGCATATGAATGAGCTCCTTTTGCCAATCAGTTCCTAATCTGGGAAATAATATCCCTTACCAGCAAATTTCCTACCTCTTTCAAGAGATCAGACTATGATTGCATGGTATTTCCTATGCCAGCTACTATTTCAGACAAATACCTTATGTTTTATAAAAATGCTTCCTTTAATAGGATTTTAGATTTAATGTTGTGATATATTCTATTGTAATATCCCAGTAAGATTTGACTCTCTAACCTCCAGCAACAAGTATTTTTCTCTTTGGGTTCAGCTAACTTTGAGATGACATGAGCTACTTTCTCCTACTTTTTTCTGTATGACACCATCCTCTTTAATGGGAACAAATTGCCACACAGGGTAGAAGTTTTCCTCTCTGGTGTTGTAAGTGCTACACAACTTCTGACACCTGTGAATAGTAACTAAGTGTTAACGTTTCAAAAGTTAAAAGGGTTATGAGTATTTTACTCCAGGCCCTTGTGTCTGGAGAATTTGTCATATTTCTGAAAACAGATAAATAAGAACTTTGTTGTTAAGATATTCTTTAGTATAAAAAGTTGAGAAGAATTCTTCCACTCAGCTTGTTATTTTTATTTTACAGTTTTGTTTGGTGTTAGTACACTAGTACCCAAGCAACGCTATCCTCAATGCTTTAACCACACTATTAATGTGGTCTCTGATCAGCCATTATAATTGGTTCAAGATAATATGCCTGGCCTTATTACTTTCCCGGTTTTTCTAAAACAAACAAACAAATCCTGAATAATAATGTGGGATTCTCTGGCCTGGCTGCAAACATTTTCTTACCATCCTTTTCTTTAAAAAAAAAAAAAAAAAAAAAAAAAGGAGCAGAATTTCCATCTGAGATGCCAGGAGCACTGTGTTGTTCTCATATATAATTAGAATGCCAGGAAAAATAAAAGCTTGCAACTAGTTTAGTGTTGAGACCAGGGCTTTCTCTTCTGAAGGAGCAGAACATAATGTCTTCATTAGGATTATAATCATTAGCGTATAACTACTCACTTAAAAATCCTTAATGTAAAGTGCTCTTGATGCTACAGAACCATTGCTCTAATCAAAGCACTTTTTAAGTTCAAGGGTTTAACTGAAGATACAGACAGCAGATATGGAAAACTTACCCAGTACATAAAACAGTACTAGGAGTATGTTATCCTGTAGGTGAATGTGATTAACAGGATATAAACTTGGCCCACAGCTACAAAGGTGTGGATATATTAAATAATATCTATCTGTAGTTCAAAGTTATGCTAGTGAGGGAGATAGAAGCAGATGCACAAAACCTCAACTCTAACCCCTCTTCTCATTATTCCTATCCTATCTTTTTCTTATTTGCCATGACCTCAGCAACTGCTACTCCTTTTAAACTACTACTTTTTTAAGCAATAAACTTATCACCACTTTAAGGCTTCATCAGCACTATCAAGTCCTGTCAACGTGTTGCCATTTTCTAATGGTTTGATGCAAGCCAGCAAAATACAGCCATCTTTCTTTTGAATGAAACTCCTCTTTTGAACTAGAAAGATCCTTGGCTGACCCATAGTTCCTGGCAAAATTTGGGGGAAAAATTGTGCTCCAGTGAGGTAGCTGCTTCTATAAACCCTGGGCTCCTCGCCATGGGATGCTATATCATCCTCTGCCACAGTCCTTCACAGTGAGGACATACTGTACCTTGAGTATCAACAGCAGCTGTTACACTGGCTCTAAAACAAGCTGGCTCTAAAGCTTTCTGCTAAATACATGTCCCATATGGACAAACAGACCATTTCTACTTTGTCATTAGAGCCAGAGCCATACAGCATTTTTATGTCAAAGAGCCTAAAAAGGTTAACTTAGATGTTTTGGTTTTGAGAGTGTCATATCTCGTTTACACATAATTAACTATTTCTGAATGTCTGCAGCCTTCATCACAGATCTTCTTTTATCACAGATATTCTGCATGTATTTGGCTTTTTTACCATGAAGATTATCTGAGTGAGGGGAAGATATATTGCTTTTGCATCTTCCCATTCACAGTTATTTTTATAAGTCCACCAAAGGCCTCCGGCAATTGAATCTCATCAACTGACATTTAATAATTTATTATGATTTTGTCAACAGTTTTGCCAAATGTATTCAAAAGTCCTGTCTGCTGTTTCATAAGATCCTCTCCCATGAATAAAACAGAATAGAATACAGAAGGAAGGAAGCCTAGTAAAATTCCAAATATTTCTTAACTATGCTTCAAACTGAGAAATGTTGAGAAAAACTCCTGCCAATACACACATGCAAGTATAAAGATATACACACAAAATTCTGGTGTTTCCTTTTCAAAGGAAAAAAAAAAAAAAATGTATAACTTGACCTAAAAGGCTCTCCGATACTCCAAACCTTTCTTTTCTATGAACAGTCTGTTTCTGAGTTGGGAGAGCCCTCTAGGGTTAGTTCATGCACTCAGTGTTCCACTAATTAAACCTTGGAGAATCCTAAGAAGGAGCACACAAACTGGGCTACATCACAGTTGGCTGGCTGGCTGGACACAGGCACTTTTGCCTACAGGTACAATTACTCAGAAATCTGCTTCTGCAAAGACCACAGTTTAAATCTCTGTGCTCCTAAATCCTACACTTAAAGAGATCTTAGAACCAGCTTTCCCCCTTCCAAACAAAATATGACAACTTCCTAATCTCACTACAGATATAAATTTGTATATATATATATAATTTTGTAATTTCTGACTTTGTTACCAACTATTATCTGGGCTGTAGCAAAGAGGAATCCTACAACCCCAGTGAGAGAGGTAGAGTTGAACAAATAGTCATGGTTTTGAAGGGTTTTTAGGTACTAGTGTGCAGGTGTACATGCGAACTAGTGCTCTTGCCTTGTCAGGTTTAAGCTGAGAATAGTCTTCCTTTACTTATCCTGATTTATTTTATTTATATTTTTTGATTCTAATCATGGCATTAAAAAAGTTAACTGAAAGACTCCACTCAGATTCAGTGGATATTGGCTCTGGTTCATGTCAAACACAGGGTCTCTCAGGATTCTTTTTTGCATGTCACACACCTCTCCAGAGCACATATGAATACAAAGACAAAAAGCCTGGTAGGCAACTCAAACCACAACAATGCTCAGAACAAGTTCTTTTCCAAACTCCAGAAGTCTTGTTATTCTTTCACATATAAATCACCAGTGAGGAGGACACAGATGAATGGAAAATCAGAAGCAGTAA
Organism: Oxyura jamaicensis; assembly: GCF_011077185.1. Classification (NCBI taxonomy): domain Eukaryota; kingdom Metazoa; phylum Chordata; class Aves; order Anseriformes; family Anatidae; genus Oxyura; species Oxyura jamaicensis. Next base: position 92,918,823 of record NC_048896.1, on the reverse strand, counting down.
CAGGAAACACAACAAAAACGAGACCAGCTTGTCTAAGATTACTACTCTTATATATATATAAGGGCAGAAGTTTACCACATACTGTTTCAAATAAAAAGTTTGTACACAAGCAGGACTTGTACCAGCAGCAGCCAAACAGTGGGCTACAACTCCCTGTTTTTCAAAGACATCAATCCCAAAAAATAGACAAACCTTTTCTCTGGTAGTATACCTCTCCACGTCTCTCCCAGGGAGAGACAGGCTCCCTGCTAGTATCCATTATTTTATGTTCTATTACCCATTTCCGCTCTCAATATCAGAGTTTGTAAGTCAGTCTTATATCGGGTTTGGGGAAAAGGAAGCAAGTTCGAGTAGGTGATGATGTGTCTCACAGTATCATGGCTAACTTCAAAACAAAATAAACCCCTGGTGTTATGAGCCACAGAAGCCTGAAATTGCTTTTTTCTAAAGCCAGATGTTAATGGCTGTAGCATCCACAATTTTTCTTAAAAGGAAAACTAAACCAGCCAACCAAACAAACAAAAAAACAGAGGCTGGTTTGTGACAGAAACGCTCAGAAAGCCAAAGGTAAGGAGAAAGAACCCACAATGTGCTCTGCATGTTGAAATTTCTTCAGAGTAAATTCAAATTCCCATCTGATTTTGCTGACAGAATGACTCGTAACACTATAAAATGTGCCAGAATAGCCTTTGTGGATATTCTAATGACTGGTAACTTAGTAACTGAGTTTTAGAGTTTCTGATCCCTTAGTGCTGGCAAGTGTATAAAACGTGCAGGTTTGCCTGAGCCGAGCATTAACAGCTACGTCAGAATATCTACAGTCACAACCTGTATATATTTACCCACTCATATTTCCAAATCTTTTTAATCCTTTGTGTGTGTGTTAAAGAGGTTTCTAGTGGTTTTCTCAAAGTTTCACGCTTGTGCACAGAAAATGGGAGGAGGCATGGGAGAATTAGACTGAAAATCTCTGTTTGCCATGCTGGTACCTGCAAGAACATGCTGGAACATAGCTTCTGGACATGTCTGCTTTTCAAATGTCCCCTTCACCACCTCACAGTACCAGTAATGGTGAGCTGTAGCACATCTTGGATGAAATGTGCTCCTTCAAACTGAACCAGAAGAGGGAGACCAAGGATGCACTAAGGCAGATGCCAGCTCCTTTCACTGCTGGCCAAGCCTCAGCTCACACCTTTTTGGGAAAACCTGACTGCAATTTCTGGAACAATATTTTCTAATTTATGGAATTGAATAGTTCTACAAACTAAGGTCCTGGATCCGTGCAGCTACTTTAATTTTAAAAGACTTTGTCAAGATCTAACTTGCTTGAAATTATCAAGGTACAAAAAAAGCCTGTATAAACTGCTAGGGATACATAAAAATGGACTTCATAAATGTTTGTTTTTACAGCTGGGAAGCCTAAATGCTGTTTGCAATAAATCTGTTTGGTCTTAAGGTGCAGCTTGGTATGTTTATGAACAAGATTACATCACAAGCCTAACTCTATTACAAGAATATAGACCTCAGCGAGCTAGAATATTCCTGTCATTTATATGTTCTTAATATTTGGGATTTCCTAGATCTGCTTTGCAACTTTTCTCTTGATTTACACATGCCTTCATGTTTTTTTGTTTGTTTGTTTGTTTGTTTCCTCATTCTTTTTCTCATTATAGTATCCTCTTTTTGTATTTGTAATGGTTTTGATACAGTGAAGCCTAGAAGCCTCAAAACTGGATCAAAGCCCTTCCATAGGAGATGGCATAGAAAGATATCACTGAAAGACAGCCCCTGCCACTTAAATCCTTCAGCCTAAGCAGATTTAAAATAGGCGTAGACAGAAAGGTGGATGCTCAGAGGGGCTGTAAGTTCCAGTAAAGATCAGGTGACTTTTGTGGTAAGATAACACATTAGGATATTCTCCTTACTCACCAGCTACTCTAGGGGCATTTAGAATTATGTTTGAGAGTATCTGAATGGGAATAGCATGCATGAGCTCTGTTATATGTTTCACTGTGCCTAAAAAAAGACAACGTTAAAAAATCTCCAAAGGAGTGTTGCATTCCCTTGTCCTTAAAAAAAAAGTACATTCTCAGAGAACTGAAAAATAAACATCCTATTCCCCACAATGCTCCTCCAGGCTCCAGCCAAGGCTCACTGAAACATTTCTAAGTATAAGAAGCTGCTTCAAAACTTGAGACAATATTGGTAAATGTTTTGTGACTTCTTTGAAGCATGGATACAAAAAATAAAATAAAATAAAATAAAAATAAAATAAAGCAACATAAAATAAATAAAATAAAATAAAATAAAATAAATGTTTCTAAGTGTCAAAATAAGTGCTCTCCTTACATCAGTTTCAACCGTGGCATTAATAGGCAGATTTCCTTCACCCTATTTAATTACATGCATTGCAGATGCTCAGATTTTCTACTGGCATCCTTAAATTCATACCCGGAGTTCAATGACATCTATAAAAATGTCCCCTGTGGCTTAGTGGGTATTGGAGATGGTCAGTTCTAGGTTGTATTTGCAGCTGACCTAAAAGAAAATTTAATACACATATATATAGCCATGAGCACTTAAAGAAAATGGTGCTATCTAATTCTGATAAAACTTGGAAAACGTTTTAAAAATATTGCATTCTTACAGTTTTTTTCTCTTTCCAGCCTGTTCCATGAAAGTTAGATGACTTCCATTTTGCTGGTAAGCAACACTGAAAGACAATGTTCAGACTCATCTGCTCTGTTTTTATCCTGATGTCATTTTTATTTAGAGTACCATTATGTAGAGTGTTGGGTTGAAATTGGCTGAAGCTGGTGGCAATATTTATCCTTCCTTAGCAAAAATGTAAACCTTCTTCCAAAGCTGAGCATTTTAAACAGGACCAACCAGCCAACATCATAAGTGAATATTACTTAATATTACTTAAGAGGCATGAAGATGGCATATGAGCAGACAGAACTCGAAACAGCACACCGGCAAACATGGGACACAACAGAAAGTTCTGGATTGGAAGAAATTGCTTCCAGAAGGATCAGTGAAGCAATCTGAAAAAGGTTTATGGGGAAGAGTACTGGCATATGATCTTCAAGCACTGAAGAAAGAAAAGGGAATCTGTACTGAGCAGAGAGAAGCAGGGCTGTGCGATGCTTTCTGTACATAAGCAGCCTTGCAATGAAAGAAAAGCCCGAGGCAACCTCGAGTCCTTCTTGTAATGGGAACAACAAGGCTGACTATTAACAAACAAACTGTTCAGATCAGATGCAGAAAGCTACAATTTGAGTCACCAGGCCCAGGTTCAGAAGCATTAGGGGGTCACATCAGAGTCAGACACATTTGCTGAGTTGACAGAAGTACAAGAAGCTAGACCCTATCTGAACAGAAACAGGAAAGGAACAGAGATATCCGACAGCTACTTTAGATGCTGCAACCTGACATCCAGGTACAGCCAAGATTTCCAAATCCTGCCTCTTTGCCACATGACCTCTCTGCTACTTATATTCCTATAGTACCTAATTTTCTGTTGGCAATATTTTCCAGTTTTTTCCAGTTTTTTCCAGTTTTATTTTTCCAGAAAAACAAAATCCAGAGATTTTGTTTTTCATAAAGAGAAAGGATGTGATAAGCCCTCTCAACAATGATTTTATTTGATTTTTCCTTAATGTTCAGTAGTTAGGGTTTTTGTCTGGGATTTGGAAAACCTGTGTTCAATTCCTCTTGATTTGAAGCAGGAACATAGGTTCAGGTTTCCTGCAGAGAGGTTGCTGTAGTCATGAGGCTGCTAGGTCATTTTGAATAAATTTATCCAATGGAACCTGCTCTGTTTTGTGTAGATAGATATCCAAGGCACCTAAGGGTAAACAAGAAAAAAAAAAAAAAAAAAATGACTGATAATTGTTCAGGCAACTGCTCCAATTAATACTTATTTATACAAAATGGAATATCTCCATTCAAAGAGTTTATAAGAGATGTCTTTACAGAAAGATCCAAGACTTGCAGTTTTTTTTTCTTTTTATTTTTTATTTTTTTTCTGTGATTTAAGACAATATCTTCCATAACAGAGCAGAGTGGAGATTTTAAAACATATCTTCATCTGTCCTCCCTTCCTTCTCCCTCTGCTAGGTAATCTTTTTGGAGGGATAAAAACAACTCTAGCTTCAGCATTCAACACAAGCTGGGAGCTCACAGATGAAAATCTGAAGCAAAGATATGTATTAGATATGCATTATTATGATTTTACTGGGGGTCAGTTTCCTAAATGCCTTTAAAACTGGGCCTAAAACATTAAGGATTAGAATACCAATAACTAAAACACCATCTATGAGCTGAATTGTATTTAAATGTCTTTAAGACAATTAGTACTCTGGGCTAAATGGCACAGCATTAATTGATTTTCAGACTTGGTTCTCACTGCAACATATTCTTTTCTTGATGGAAAAAATAATCAAGTGGTTGCACAGCCTAATAAATCAAGGAACAATTTCACCAAACAGAGAAAAACAAAACTGAGCACTAATGAAAGAAATTATAGCAAAAAGCGGCAGTTATAGACTGCATTAAACACACACATCAGGCAGCAATTTAACAACTGAGTAACCAGAGTTATAGTATTCAGGCCTGATCCCTGCAAAAATGAAATATTGCACTGTGCTGACACCTGGTGCACAAATATATTTCCTCATGAAATCACAGTCCCCTGCCATGTCTTCCTAAAGAAGCTTTCCCTCCCAGAGAGGTTAGTCTTAAACCTTCAAAATCATCTGATGTTTGCAAAACACTTAAGGGACAAGTCAGGGAGTGATGTCTTCCTGAAAAATTCAGCACAATTAATTCTCATCTGTTTACAAGATGCATCCTAATACATTAAATATTTGATTAGAGGCTTGGGAGGCTTGTCTTTGAACTGATTCTCCTTGCTACTTCTTGTCTAATTTGGAGGCTTTGTCAGGCAGAGGCTAGGTGGGCAGATCTTTAGGTCTCGTTTGGCCCAGGTCACTCCCTAGGATTATAACTAGGAATGTTTCTTGGTCATGCCTTACCATGCTCCATCCAGCACCCAGTACTAGCTTCCAGCAGTTGGGAACCAGACTTATCCATAAATGTATCCCAAATAATTATCAGCATAACTCAGAGATTTTTCTCTCTGTTGGCCCTGCCTCCTGCATGAAAAAGTGACACCTTATTTTAGGGTCTTAGGAACTAGTGCAATAATTCACAATGAGCAAAAACAACATGTAGGTAAAAGAGTGACCCACCAAAAAGCTTAAAATATGAAAATGGCTTTTTCCAAGTAGATCTTGTGTCTTCCTGTTTGGCTGCAAAGTATCCAGACCACTGAAGTAATAATTAATATCTATTACATGGTTTAGGCTTCTTCTATTTAGCTCAGCTGTGAAATGAACGCTTGGTCACCTGTTCTGGGACGAGTGGATTCACCTAGACACGATGCTTCCATGTGCTGCAGGAAGAAGGCATGCTGTAGCCAAGTTAATTTCAAGGGCTGGATTATTACTTATGGCTGTCTTTGGTTTACGTGCATCTGTCTAAACCCCACATACTTCACCAGCCTTTTGCTCTTCAAAGTTCCCAACATCAGAGCTATATTCCTTTCATAAAGAACAATAGAAGTCTCTGTGCTTGAGGGCATTCATGAAAGCGAAAGAGTGATGAGAATCTGTGACATTCCATATATGTATGTATCCTGCTAACAAGAGCAGTTCGTTGTAATTACCTATGCAGGCATGGTGACCTAAAACACACATTACACCAGAAAAACAATCTCCAACAGCAAACAGTGTGCTTGTTTACTTCCCTTCAAGCTTGTTAGGCTTAATTCTCCAGACACACCACCCCTCCTCCCCCCCCTCTCCCCCCATTTTTTCTTTCCTATTTGGCAAATTGATTTATAGCATCAGTTTTAAAACTGAAGTTCCTTGCTTTCATTTTTTTTAATACTCTACACTGCAGAGTTCTCTTCTCTCAGTATTTAATGTTAGGTTCAGTTTGCACATGTCAAAGAAAAATAGCTGCCTGTTACGAGTATAATGTGCCTCATTTGATATAGAATTTAGAGACAGACAATATTTTACAAGAACCTCATATAATTACCTCTTACTTGTGGCTTTTTTTTTTGTTGTTGTTAGTTCATGCTAGACACACAATGACTAATCTTCCCCTTGGAGCCCTTCAGTCATTTTTATTTTTTTTTTCTTAATCCCTTGGAAACTTTCACTTCTTACCTGGAGGTATCTGTGCTCAGCAGTCACTGGGTGCAGGACAGAGGGAGATGACAACAGGTAGAATTTTCAGATGTATCCAATCCATCTTTAAATGAGATAGCTCAGCTACCTGCAGTGATCAAACTGGATAAAAGAAGGCAAAAGTCCTGGGGGTTAGTCTGTGATGGGCCCTGGACTGAGTTAATGCGTTTGCAGGTGTTTCTCAGTGCATGGGAATGCTATACACAGAGTACCAATGGGGTTTTATCCGGACTTCAGTGTCAGCCCAGGCTACATCTGACAATTGCTGATGCTTTTGGCATAATACCCCTAAACCACTTTGCCGTCACTACAAGAGAGCTAAAGCCATCATGATTTCATGTCTTGATTATTACAAGGTGGGAAGTTTGCAGGCTGTCAGATCTGCACAACTTCCCCACCACAAACACGTCGCTAGACATGGAGCAAGTACATCTGAGCACATCATTTCTTATTTGTAGCTATTCCCCTTTACTGTAATGCGAAGCAAGCCGTTTGTCTTCTCTTACCTGCTGATCAATACTGTCATGGCACTTTCTCCTGCTTAACCTGGCTGTTGTTCATTGCCCTGTACTTACGCTGGAAAAAAAGGTAATCGTTTTATTCTGTATTTGTATAGCTCAGCACAATGGGGCTGTGCTCTGAGCTGGAAGCTGCAAAGCCTTAAAACAATCCAACTGCACAGTGGCAGTATTTTGCTCATGTTGTCATGTAAAACATGGATGTTGAGTTCTGGGTACTGAACCATTTGTACAGGCAAGCTGCTGCTAAATCAAAGCCTGGAAAGGGGTCTGTGGGTGCACTTACATGCACCCCACTGTCCTCACCACAATCCTGGGCTGCTCAGAGGAGAGCAGCATGGTTGTCCACTCTGGCCCAAGCCTGAATGTGTGTCAGGAAGGCTTCTGCCTACCCATTGCCCATGACATGCTGTTCTTTGGTAGGGAAACAGAGCAGAAAAGTGGCAAGAGACTTGCAAGGTCCCATGTTACCTCTCCTGGAAGATGGATTCCCTACCCATCCCAACAGGAATGTTGCCCCCTCCTGCAGCACATGGTGAGCTCCTGTTGGCCGGGCTGCTGTGTGGCCCCCAGTTCAATCACAGTTGCTATTCCCCTGTCTCACAGCAAAAAACATTTGTACAGTAAGGTCCTTATTAAGTGTTGCTTCTCACAGTTCCTAGATATGTAAAGGACATGCTCAGGGCAACAGCTTTTAAGCTGTGTGTGGTACTGACTAATTTTGCAGGCATTGATTAAAGGTAACAGGGAATGGTGGTTATGCCTCATTTGTAAATGGATAGACCAAGAAGGCAGCAAATCCCTGCCTGTTAATCCAACCAACAGGCACAATTTGTGTCAGACACATCAGCTGTTTCTCTAAAACAAAGAATGTTCCACAGCCCACCCGCTGTGCACGTGCACGTATGCAGGTATTCCTTGTCCTGACTTCAGCACACTGTGCAGCAGTTAATAGCAGAAGCAGAGCTGGGGGGTCAGCATACAGTCTGGCTGGCATTATGGGAAAAGGATTGTAAGAGCAAGTCATGTGTGAAAAAAATTAAATACACAAACTCACTCTGGGTCACAGATGGGGTCAAGCGGGCAGCTAATTAACATCCCACAGTAACATTGTGCTTGCCTGGCTCTGCCCTCACCAGTGTTATAGAAAGCACATTTTAGAGACTTAATCCTGTAAATTAATGCCTTTTTTTTTTTTTTTTTTTTTTTTTTTCTACCAATTAAAGAAAAACAACCAGTTAATATTAAAGAAAGAAAAAGGGAAAAAAAGTTAATTTTTTTTTTTTTTTTTTTTTTTTTTTTTTTTTTTTCCCTTAGCTGCCAGGAACCTAAGTTATTCTTGCAGAAAGCAAAATCCTATGTGGGCAATTTAACATGTAAGGATGCTCAGAGAAGTGAATGGTTATTTAGTGAGCAGTTGGTATCCCTCTCTGTGCCCAGGGAGAAAGAAAGGGTGCTTTTGCAGCCACCACTCATGAGATCCTGTCCTTCAGTTCATGTGGGAATGGTCTGAGGTCAATGATAATCACAGCTAAAGCTGTAACACAGACATGGGTCAAGACATTTTCCATACAATATTTGTAGAAAGTTTGACTGATTGCTTTCGCCTGACATTCCTAGTCACAGTCTTTTCTAGGTCGACAGTTCCCCCTAAGCAGACTGAGAACACAAATATCTGCAACGGGAAGAGCCAAGCCAGAATTCTTGAACAGGATTTACGTTTCTGCAATTAATAAATCATCACCAAGAGATGTGATAGACTCTCTGGAGCTTTCTCTTCAGATGCCTCAAGATCTGAGCTCAGCCAGGAAACTGGCGACTTCTGCCCTTTGTCCCTTGTAGGCTCACTGGGGAGCAGTGTCAGCACCCCATTAAAAAAGCAGATAGGGAGAACTGGCAGTGCTTGCCTCATTACCAGGAGCTTCAGAATAGACCTCTGGGAGAAAATGCAGTTAATAAGGTCACAAGAGGGCAGCCACACTTGGAGTGCCACACAGACGTGGTGAGTGTCTTAGACTGCTGTGCAGGGGTTGGGGTGATGTATCTTCAGACAGTGCAAACAACAGCAGAACTTTAGGCAATACCTTTGAGCAGCAAGCAAGCTAGCTCCTTTCCCTATACTAGCTTGTGGCTGTGGTGATATAGATTAAAATCAAACTAATTAAAACATACCAAAATGCAAAGCACTGATTTAGTCCTATACTGAGGGCAGTCAGCCCATGTCTGACCTTCAGAAGAATTTGGGACAGCCCTGTCCACAATAAACGATGGTTTATTCATATTTTATCTCAATTTATGAGATTTGCTTTGGGCTATCACATTCCAAATTGGATATGCATGGCTACTGGCTTATCTGCCAGCTTGGAAGTTGCCCAGGATGTTCTCTTACAGAGCATACAGGAGTGTTACTTGGTTTAAAAATAAATAAATAAATAAATAAATGATGTTTTCTCATGCCATAACCCCATATTACCTCCTCTTCTCCTTTTTCATGTGCGGGGGCAATATTGTCCTACAGATTATTCTGCTTCATAGCCCAGCTGCATTTTTTCTTCCCTTGGACAGTGTCTAGGCAACCTAGAGGTGTGACAGCATTTTAGCTTATTACTCTTTTTTTTTTTTTTTTTTTGCATATAGACTTTCAAAAAACTGCTGTCCATACAACAGGTAAAATTGGCTTTCTGGTTGACATCAAGTTAGCTCACAAGAAAGTGATATAAATGCTTAAAGAAAAGAAAGTCATTGTAGAATTTTCATTAAATTTGACTAATCCTTTGTGTAAGTCTATTTATATTCACTTTTTTGAATTGCCATTTAGATACTTCTGGTTGTGAAGAGAGCTGAAAAATGTAATGTTGTTTTGCAAACAAAAAGCAACCTCCCTTTGCCAAACTAAACAAAACCCCTAAACCACAGTGCTGAAGTGCTATCATTTTAAACCTTAAAATTATTTACATTTCTCACTGAGTTCCATGTTTTTCTCTTTTCTATTACACTGCTTTTAAAAAGAAGTAACATTTCTTTATTTCTGTACAGGACTCCTTGAACATGAGAGAAAATACAGATCTGTTTAAACACTACATTCCCCAAAGGCCTGTAAAAACACTCACCTATAATTATTTCTTATTTGTCTGTTTCCTTTGGATTTGCAGTAGGCACTTCTTGCCTTGCAGAAATATGACTTACTGTTAGTAAACGTGCCAAATAGAAATTTTGAGATCAAATACCTTTATTTAACTAAAACTGTGGGAAAATATGAGCAAAGTAAAGTGAAAGTTTCCATGTCATTCTCCACTCTGAAAACTAAGATCAAGAGCTTGCAGTTCTTCTCCAGTAAGAGTGCCATGTGGTTTGAATTAACCAGGGTTCTTTGAACACTGGGGTAGGCTTGAATGGATTTTAAAATCCCGATAGGCCTGAGTTTGTACTGTGAGCATCTCTTCTGAAGAGGAATCTGATGGTAAAGATCTCAATATATCTCAATATATTTTAATATATCTCAGTATAAATCAATCTATGCCAATATATCTCATTCTTACTTCCCAGCTAGGAAAAAAAAATAATCCAAAATTTTTAAGGCTTTTTAGGAGTTTTTCAGGTGTCTGATCTTCAGCTGAAAAATTTCACAATACTTCATGCTTTGATCTTATAGTTTTCTGTAGACCTTGCCTTGCATTCTTCTTTTCCTCTTCTTTTACATGTCTATGGAGCAACTGATGAAGTGATGTTAAGATCCAAGGCTCTTCCAGGCTCAATGCAAAAGAGACAGATATAGTAAAGGGAGATAAATATCATTTAAAACATCCAGCAGCTCTTATTCCGATATTTCCAGGCAGCATTATAATAGTGTCCAACACTATAAATAATGCCTAAACTAAAAAATATATATATAAATTAAAAATTGCCAGAAGCATCAAAATTCATATCACTGAGCTTGGATTCCCAACTGCTGGCCTTCCAACCTATAATTTTCTCTATTGTGTGCTTTATAAAATTTATTCGATTGTATGTTTCACAAAAAAAGACTGTCTGTTGTGTGGATAAGTGCATCACGTGATATCAATTAACAATAAAATGAGATCTGCAAGCAAATGGACTGAAAGAGATAGGAGAAAAACGATGGGGCATTACTACAATGGGGGTGTACTATATATACATCCACAGACTGAAACCTCTGCAGGAGCAAATTCAGCAAAGGTAGGGTTTTCCAGAGGCTCACCATTTCAATACAGAAGCAAGGCAGACCTGGGCTCTCACATGTACCACTGCTTCCCTGGTATCATTTTACTAGCTTCTCTGAGCATTTGGCATGCCTTTATTTGTCAAATTCTGCTTTTTAACCACCTAATATTTCTGTTCGTTTCATGGGTCTCCACGCTGAACCTGGTCATCTTCTGAAGTCCAGGTTCTGGCTTCCGAGAACATGGATTTCTGGGAGCTGTTATAATTGTGATTGTAAGCTTGCCTTCTTGCCTGAACTTTTTTTTTTTTTTTTTTTTAGTAATAATTATAAAAAGAGTATAATAACATTCACCTGGGCATATTGTTCACGAAAACAAGATCATCCTCATCATTTTCAGGGACTTGTTCTGGTAAGGCAGGATCATACCTAGTCTATTAACTTGGCCATGTCTTTCAAGCAGAAAATTATGAGTTATAATTAGGAAGACACAAGGGATTCCTGAAAGCAAGAACAGTTACTCCCTGGCTGTAGATAATTTTTTCATTAAAACTTAAATTGTCAGTGATACTTTCTCAGAGACAGTCTTTTTTTTTTTTTTTTTGGTTCTAAGGAAATTCTATTTTTTTTTTTTTCTTTTTAAATAAATACCCTAAAAAAAAGCTCTCATATTCCCTGTTTCATTCTCTCCCAGGAAGTGTGTCTGGATACCAGCAGTATCACTGTAACAAAAAAAAGTCCTATATATATATATTACTAAAAAGATCTAAAATTATTTCTCCATTAATTCATTGAGGTTCATCCTCTAAATCAATAAATAAATAAGAACACACATTTTTTTCTTGCAAATTGTTTTTTCAAAATACTCATAAAATAGCAAAGACCAACAGTCAGCTCTTAACTCTTCTAAGTTTTTAATTCCTTATCTATCATCCCTTATTACCCAAAGAAAGGGTCAGACTTCACATTTGAGTTTGTCTTGCTTTCACAGCAGCTTCAGAACAGAGAAAGATGTCATGTATAGATTTGGACTGACCTTATGGTTGAGACCACTTTCTGCTCAGCGTTCCCCAGACATCTCACAGCCAGTTGCATGCACTGATTTTATTATCATTATTTTATTATTATTATTATTTGCAAAAAGGATTTGGAGGGTAATAATTGGAAAAGAGATTGACACTGACAGAATAAATGTGTGCTGTGGATGAAGCGAGCTGTTTGGGGTTTTTAAATGTGACCCTGAAAGTAGAATTGCATTATATCAGAATTAATAAAGGTTTTTCTTCACGCAAGGAGAAAATCAAATGCTACAAGGTGTCTAGATTAGTTATTTTCACACCTAGTGACCAGAATTATTCTTTCATCTGCCTTTCCCTCATGTTTCCACATGACCATTAGGGAAGAGGAGAGAATATGTATTTCCAGTTACATATTTGCTGCTGGAAAGTAGTGTGTCTTGTCTCATCTAAATACTTTATTGAAGCTTTCTGAAATATTCTTGGGGGTTATGACTGTGGGTTCAGAAACACAATGTTACCCTGACACATTAAATACAGTATAATAGTCCTGATGGCTGCTCTCACAAAGATCATTTTTGACATATCTACTTTCTAGCATTCAAGTATAATTCATTAAGATGTGCTTCATTTCCTAATGGGTAGACCACCTACTAAAATTAATCTGTGTGAATTATAGTCCTAATATGCAATGTCTTTTTGTGGGTGGCTGTGGGTGAAAAACACCTTTCCTTTATTCAGGTCATTTTTCTGTAGAACAAGAAAATTTCTTTCAGCCCAAGGAATATCCCATTACCCCATTACCTAGAGCCAGAACCTGACCTCTTCTCTTATACCAGCATCACCCCCTTGCACTTCACAGCGCTTTTTGACGAAGTTGCTGAATATCATAATCTTGTCCCTTAATCTCAGTGTGTGTTTCTGCAAATTCTAAAGACAATGCTTGCTACTGAGCTGGTGTAAAGCACATGCACATTTTTTATTTAATGACCCACCTTTTCACCTCCAAATAATATGCAGGAAAAGAAAGCAGCCTTTCAGCAAACCTGGCAGACCTGTGGATCTCAGCTCCCAGTTCAATCCATCTCACTGGTGTAGTTATACGAACCCATTCCTATATAATATATGAGAAACTCTGAATTCAAGGAAACATGGCTAGAAAGGAACTTGGGGAGTCAATTTATCCATTCCTCTGCTTCAGGACAGATTCAGATTTGTGTAAACCCATCATATCAGGCAGTGTATGCTCTTAGAAATTTCTAAGGCTGCAGAAGCCCCATCTGTCTCAGCGACCCTATTTCAGTGTTTAATCCTTTCTTTGGCCATCCTAAATCTCACCAAGACCATTCCATTATTTTGGATAACTCAAGGATATTTTGACAAACATTTTTAAACAAATAAGCTGATTGGTCTTGTCAACTAAATTGTAAAGTACCCCTGATACTAAACATCTAACATAGTAAACATACTAAATAAACATCTTCCCCCTCTTGTATAATGAATATACTTTTATTTTTTCTCTTCCAAGTGAAAACATCTCTCCACCCTCTTTAGGTAAAAGCATAAAACCTATTATAAACCTAAAAGTGAGAAATACCTGTTTATTCTCCATTTCACATCATCCTCCTACATTTTCATTCTTATGTTATGAATCACTCTCCAATAAGATGTACACTGACAGATATTTATTTTCTCTGCAATGAAGTCATATTTAACAGAAAACTATCACTTCAGCCCCTCATGTGCAGACAAACAAAACTTATTATCTAGACAGATATTTTAGTGGCTTTTCATCTCATGATTCATGGGCATTTTAAAATACCCTTTGAGAGAAGGACATGATTTTGCTGAGTTAAGCAATAGACTTTTATTACTCATCTAATAATAATATGCATGTCACCCTTCTGCAAAGAATCAAATAACTAGAAGACAGAGAAAACCCACCCAGGCCATGAACATGGTTTGATAATTGTGCTTTCCTTACAACCTAAAAAAAATGACAGCTGCCACTATTCCTTTTTATAAGGTTTTGGGAACTCAAGTTGACAGACACAGTAGTGCTTATAGACAGCTTAGAGACATTTTTGTTTAGAAAAAAATAGAAACGGGTGCAGGGACAAAATGTTGGGTTGAGGGAGGCTGTGTTTGTGGGCGAGTAGATGAGGGAGGTGGTGGAAGAATCCTGATGTCCTTGGTGGATTCATTTCCCCAGGCCTCCTCTGCTGAACCATGTTTGTACAGCATTGGGTGACTTTAGAAATCTGACCACCATCCATTCAGTCGCCTGTGACACTCTGTACCACAGGACTCCTACTATTATGAGGTGTTTTTTCAGTGAAGTAAACATGCTTCAAGGTCATCTTTAACAGCTCATTTTTAAACCAAAATCTGCTTTTGGGAGAAGCCCAGCTTTGTAGTCCCATCTGAATCTGGAATGCTGAGGCTTGCAGTAAAAGTCAGCCTTCACCCAAGTAACATGTAATGTGCATACAAATCTGCTCTTGTAGGACACCTAACTACCTTAACAAATCTGCTCTAAATAGTTGGCTTATATTAAGAGAGACTCAGACCTGACTCTACATTTCCTAAATTCCCAAATGATACTTTGACCATAAGACTTCTTTTGGCCGGTGAGTGGGTGGGTTTGAGCTCATTAATCGCCTGGTTTCTTAGGAGATTCTCTGTGAAGATCCTTTCAACACATAAAATACAAAAACCATCTGGGGCATCTTTGGCCCCCATGTCCTTGGGATTTAAGCCATGCAGAATGACAGTTTTGTCTATGTAGGTGTTAAGTGAACCTATAAATAACCACAAAGTATTATTTAATGGGATTTATATTGTTTTAAATTGCCTTTCTCTTTGGTTCCAAGTCTTCTAGCTGCTTTAGAAAATGATACTGTCAAGAAAAAAATATTTTTCTGCAATTTGAGTTATGGGTACTTTTGAGTTCTTTTAGAGTAAAACAAGTGAGAAAACAAGAGGACAAATAAGATACAGACAGGCAAAAGAGGTAAATATGTAAAAATCAGTAGCTAAACTGCTTTGTACTGAGCGCAATATGTTCTCCCTGAAATTAGCAGGTGCTTCTGCTGACTTCAGCTTGCAAGGAGTTTGGGTGTGCGGGACTTTGGAAATTCTTACCACAAAACATCTCAATAAGAAAATCCATTATGAAACAGTGAGTGATTATATTAAGGAAAAAAAAAAAGTGACTTGCAAATGATATATAAATAGTTGTTTGATTTTTCCTGATGTAATTAGTAGCATCTCCTCTATGGAAATATGTGTGTATCATAAATGCAAGCTTTATTTCTAGTAAAATTTTAATATGAAACTTTTGGAGTTTTACTTTTCAAAACAACAACAACAAAAAAATCTGTCCCAGTTATTAATTTAGAACAGCATAATTTCACAAAGCTATTTCACTTCATTACTCTTCATAAAAAAGGCATTTCTAAAAAGTGATGCAATAATTATATAGGTAGATACTTCAACAAGACAGCTCATATAAATCTTAAGATTTTATTGTAAATGTTCAGAGCAGTATTTGTCTGCTCAGAAAATCTCAGATAACCTTTAAAAAGTTCTGTATGCACTTCTGTTTTGCCTGCCTGTTCTCATTCAGGTGACCATTCAATATTCATTCCAGCATTTGAAATTAATGTATTGAGGGAATAACTCTCCCAAACAGGAGTCATCTGAGGGATATTGGGCTGACCATGTGACAATTATAAGGAAAAAAAAAAAAAAAAAAGGAGACATCAGACTTCATGTTCTCTTGAATTAATGGCAATTGTGCAGAGTAAAAGTAACTCCTATACAAGGAACAGTTGAATAGGGTAGGACTTTTCTGACTACAAGAGAGACAGCTAATGAGGAATCATATATCGATCAGTGAAGTTATGAGAGACATGAGGTGGATGGATAGGGTGTGAGTGTCTCTAAAGAAGCAATTTCAAAAAACAAGGGGTATAATACCACATAATACATAGCTAAGATGTAGAAACACATAAGGAGTTGTAGTTGCAAAACTTTACTGGGAGTCAAGGGAAGACTTGATAGGTTCATGGAGTAGAAATCCATTAAATATTCTCAAATAGTTCTACATTTTTATTAATATTATATGGATACTGCAGACAGTAGCCATGGCTATCTTGAGACGTCTGGAGGTTGGGAGAACTATCACGAGACGGAGAACTATCACTTTTCAGTTGTTCTTGTACTCTTCAGCAGACAGCTACATTTAAGCATCACTGCAGACAGACTACTTTTGATCTTACCCAGTGTGGTTACTCTTCCATTCTTATGGTTTGCAATCAAATATTAGATAAGGTTCATCTTACAATACTTGTCAACCAATTCATCTGCCTTCTGTAACCTATTTATCAAGATTCCCCTTGTAGCTATCCAAACAGACAAGCATCAGAAAATGATTTATTTCACTTATTTTAGGAAGGGATGAATCATTGTGCAGAGATGCTTATGCATCTCTGCTACCCATAGAGAGCCAAGGGCAAATTTCTTAGATCATCTGAACACATGGACATGATAACACCATCACACGTACATGAAATGACATTTTGAGGTTTGTCTTTCTGACAGATTGCAACTTCTGTTTTATTTTTTAGATGCTCACTTGACTGTAATCCCTCTGCAACATTCAGTTTGCTTTATAACTGCTATGTGAGACCCTGACTTCCTCATTTAAGTCACTGAAATCTAACGTGATAAGGACAAACAGTTAGGGACATAGTAATGTTAAAGGCTGGAACACCTCCAGAAAGCCTGTGGTTAGATAATTAAGAATCAGGAATATCAGACAGATTTTTCCACTAGAAATGGGATAGTTTGCCATTCCTGTAGGCTATTTATGCATTCATCCAGTGGTAATATGAGGAAAGGGGCATGAATCTCTTCTCTAAATCTTCCAGTCAAGATGCCCGGTTGTCAAGACCAACCAAAAACCTACAGATGAAAGACTTCATAAAATGACTGTGTTCAGTCTTTACTACAGAATGACCGGGTAAGAATATGATTCGTAGGTCTGATCTACATTCTGTCATTAGTGGGATAAAACACATGAATCCTTGGGTTTGAGAAAGACGCATTGGAAACTTTGTTCAATGTTTTTTTATTTTCCACAGATTTCTAAATTTTCTGCAATTATGAATTGCTCTTGACCAGAATCAGGAGACCACTGACCACAAACAGGACCTGGCAGTACAATGGAGGTGCTCTCAATGTGTAGCAAGCTCCTGGGGATCTTATGGGTGCTGAGATACAGTGCTCCAAATCCAGTCCTTATTTACTAGCATATATCCAAAAATAAATCTGAAACAGCATGGATTGCAGAAGATCAAATTCCTCTTCCCTAATTTGTGCACCCAAAAACGTGTCATCTAAATCCAGTTTAGTTATCCCAGATCCCTTGCTGACTATTGGAAGGAAATATGCATGTCAAAGAGTAAGTCATCTTAGATACCTGACTTAACATGAGTTACCTTGAAATTGCTTACCTCTTTTTGTTGAGTTTAAGGATGGTAAGACAGTCATCTTAGATTTTGGCATATTAGAGCTGGATGTCTAAATTAGGGCACAAATAAACACCAAGCAACTTAAGAAAACAGTCCGCTTGGATGAGGTAAACAGCTGCCCAATTCAATAACTTCACCTTGACGTTGACTCTCCAGAATGGTTTTGTATGGGTAATTTGTCTCTCTCATACTTTGAAACTTCTGTTCATTCTTTTCTTCCCTACAGTCAGTTACCAAGCCTGTTACTATTGCTCTTTTTGATCCTCCCCTGACTGTCACCTTTTTCGCATGCACTCACAGAGCTTAAAAGAGAAGGATCCTCTTTAGTGAGGAGACAATGGGCTTTGATGAACCCTGTGAGAAAATTGCAGAGGGGAAAGAATTGGATTCCGATTGCCTAATTTTCACAAAATACAGGCAGACCAAACACATTTGTATAAAATGTTAC
Organism: Oxyura jamaicensis; assembly: GCF_011077185.1. Classification (NCBI taxonomy): domain Eukaryota; kingdom Metazoa; phylum Chordata; class Aves; order Anseriformes; family Anatidae; genus Oxyura; species Oxyura jamaicensis. The sequence goes on along the minus strand of NC_048896.1, from coordinate 92,900,864 downwards.
CCATAATTTTCACCCAGACCATGACAAAGCAATAGTGAGAACAAAGTGTTCTTATGGCAACTGAGACCATTTCTGGAAAATCAGAACAAGTCAAGAAGGAGGCATTCTGGGGCACATGGGATTTGCCTATCCATCACATTCAGATCCGGGAAGTATTTAAGCTCTGGTGCAAGCATGCACAAAAGGTAGCAAGATTCAGTTCACCATCAGGATCACTGTGAGCTACAGTTTGCCTCTTACAATGAGAACTGTGATTTCAGTGTCAGAAGTCACCTGTAAATGCGAAAGTACAGCCTCTGTTAAACAGCCTCTTATCTGTGAGGAAGCTAATACAATCAGTAAATTCAGGTTGAACAGCCAAGATGGCAGGCAGAGGTCTAAATCAAAACTGATATTCATTAGGATAATTGTCTGGTACCACATCACAAATGCAATGCAAATGAGTAAATGCATACCATTACATCTCTAAATTGCTAGTTGAGTTGAAATAATGCAGTAGTTTATTTAATTTTATTAAGCATTGGAAAGCCAGATGTATAGCACTTAGCCACACGAAGGCAGAAAGATATAAGATTTTCAGATGTGTAATGCTACATTCCTTATAACACTGAGTATGCAAAACTGCAAAATGTATTCATTATAACAATAAGTATGCAAAAATATCAGTCCTGGGAAAATGCAGAAAAGCTTTCAAGAAAAAGCTGAAATTTATTGAAATCTATCTAAATGCATATATTTGGGATATTTCTGGTCAGATTTCCACATTATACATCATTGTGGATGCCCCATCCCTGGAAGTGTTTAAGGCCAGGTTGGATGGGGCTTTGAGCAACGTGGTCTGGTAGGAGGTGTCCTTACCCATGGCAGGGGGATTGGAATTAGATTATCTTTAAGTTCCCTTCCAACACAAAGCATTCTATGATTCTGTGATTCTATGATCATCACCAGGGACAATTCTGGAGAAATACAGAAATGAGCTACAAGAAACATCCGAGGGCTTAGAGAAAAGCCTTATCCTGTAGATTCTTGTCAAAAAGAACTAAAGAATTTGTGTGGTTTAACCCAGCAGGCAGCTCAGCACCACCCAGCTGGTTACTCACTCCCCTGCAGTGTGATGGAGGATAGGGGGATAGAATAAAAAATAAAATAAAATAAAAAAGGACAGTTTAATATGAAAAGGAAGAAAACAATAGCAACAACAACAACAGTAATAACAATAACAATAACAACAACAGTAATAATAGTAATTAGTATAATAATTAGTAATAATAATAATAAAGTGATTAAATTTGTCACCACCCACCGACCAGTACCAAGCTAGTCCCCAGCCAACAGCAGCCCCAAACCTGGGCCAACTCTTTCTCTTCCCCCGAGTTTTAGTGCTGAACATGATGCTAAATGGTATGGGATATCTCTTTGGCCAGTCTGGGTCAGCTGGCCTGGCTCTGTCTCCTCCCATCTTCTTGTGCACCCCCAGCCTCCTCGCTGGTAGGGCAGCGTGAGAAGCCAAAAGTCCTTTACTCAGTGTACTCTCACTAACAACTAAAACATTGGTGTTATCAGCATTATTTTCATCCTATATCCAAAACACAGACCCATACCAGTTAGTCTGAAGAAAATTAAGTCTATCCCAGCTAAAACAGGACAGAAACCTGAGAAACAAAACTTGATTATCAGTATTGATTAGCTTGGTGGGGAGAAACCCCCAAATACAGGAGAGTCCTTTAACTTAGGAGGAAAAAGATTAGCCAGAACCAACAGCTGAAAAAAATAAAACTAGTGGTATTCAAATTGCCAGCAGGACATACATTTTTAACAGTGAAAAAGACTCTCAGAGGAGGCAGCAGATTTTCCATCTTTGGCTATCTGCAGATTAAGACTAAATGTGTTTCTGGAAGTGATGCAGGACAAGTGGATCAAATCTCATGAGCTTTATTTTGCAAGAAGTCAGACTGATTGATCTGTTGGTCGCTTCTGGCCATTAAATTGGTGCTTAGTAATCATATAGAAATGACTAAGTTCCCAGAGCCCTGACCCAGCCATGCACAGAACTCTATTAAAAAATCGTGTTGCATTATCTGGGATCATTCCCAATCTGTGATAAGTCTAACTCTCTGGGCCAAAAGCAATATAAGTTCACAGCTCATTCTTCTCTAAACACTGGAGCAGCAGTTCAATGTGAAATTTCATGTTGACCTTCTCATTAACCTCATAGCTTTTTCTCTATTTTTTTAAAAATTCTTTTTCAAAAAGGGTTATTAAAAGTTGATCGCAATTGGATTACAGCTGAACTTTGTATCTGATAGTCAGAATGTCTTTTTTTTTTTCTTTTTCTTTTTCTTTTAGGAATTAACAAATTAAAAGATAATTTACAAGAAGTGTCTTTCTACATTAAAAAAATAAAAGATTGAGGAGAAGTCCCAAGAAGATCTTGTGCAGTGGAATGTTTAATTGAAAATTTAAAATAGTTTTAGGCCATATCCATTATAATCAGATATTTATTAACAGTTGACAAGAGATGGATAAATCCTTTCTGGTTGGACACATACCATTTTCTCCATCAGTAACCACACTTTCCTGTCAGATATTATCCCATAGTGCAAAAGGCTTCCTGTGTAACTACTGCTAGAAAGAAAGGCAAACTGCCAGTGGACACCATGTTCTTTATCACCAGCTTCCCTCCTCTAGCAGGTAAAATTGACTTTCTCACGAGCTGTGGCTCTGTGATACAGCATTTGGAATCTCCTTCTGACATCTCTGCATGCTTCCTCCAATTTCAGCTTAATTATTTTTAAAAAGATATTGGACATTAATTCACAGACCCTCCATTTTTAAATAGTTTCAGTTGCTATATGTGCAGAAGTGTAAAATAGGGGAGCTGCTGAGTTAGGCCACCTAAAACACTGTTCACTTCTCCAGCATAGGTTTCTGTCATCTCATCCCAGAATCACAGACTGGTTGAGGTTAGAAGGAAGGCACCTCTGGAGGCCACCTGGTCCAAGCCTCAGCTCAAGCAGAGTGCCCAGCCCCATGTCCAGGTGGCTGCTGAAGCTCTCCAAGAAGGAGCCCCCAGGCTCTGGGCAGCCTGTGCCAGGGCTCTGGTACCTGCCCAGCACAGAAATGCTGCCTAAGGGGCAGGGAGAGCCTCCTGTATTCCAATTTTTTTGCCTCTTGTGAATTATTTTGCTGCATGTCATACTCTTCCTTCCCAAACCAAGGCCATAACTGTATTTGCAATACAGTGCTGAGTAGCAGACCCTTTCTTCTAACCTCAGTCCTTCTGGTGATGCCCATCTGCCCAGCAGGTTTGTCTAAACTGTGTGGTCAGTGCAAGATCCTGTTGCCCTGGGCATTTCAGCTCTGTGAACAAAACTGTTAGAAATTTAGGATTGTGGAAGTTTGACTTACTAAAAGGGCTAGTGGAGAAGGGTGTTCGGTCTGTGGTGTACAGCAGCTGTGGTCACAGAAAAATGTGTGGCTGTAGGAGAAGAATCAAAAGAGGGCAGTCAGCTAACTGAAATTTTCTTTTCCCAGGAACTGCTACCTTTCAGATGAATCACACAATGAGCTGTGCCTGAATTTATTTATTTATTTTATTTCTGTGGTTGAAATTAGCGGTGTTTTGATCATGAAATTTAGTGGATGCAGCTGGCAAGCTATGAAGTTGTTCTGCTTTTCATGCCTTTTCCTTTTTATTTTTCAGTCAACTTCGAAATATCTCTGAAAGCAAATGCCTTCATAGATTTTTTTTTTTTTTTAACATATAATAAAGGTGGTTATGGGGAAAAGTAAAAAATGCTATTTCCTAACAAGACTCTCTTCTCGCCTCTTCTTTATAATGACTTAGAATGAAAGTAATTCAGGCTGACAGGTTCTCACTGCTTGTAGTACAGCATACAGAGAAACAGCCTAAAACTCAAATGCAAAGCAATGAAAGCCATGACTGCTTCAGAGCTGCATACAGCAGAAGAACATGACTGGTACTTTGAGCAGAATATATTTCTTGAAATAATCTAACTCCAGCAGGTGGATAAAAGTTTGTGACATTTCTTTTGCAGAATTTCATGGTATCATGTATAACACTCTTGAAAGTTTTATTCCTGGAAATTTCAGCTGTGACCAAAAGACTAGAAAGACAGAGATTAAAAAAAAAAATAAAAAAAAAAAAAAATCCCCAAACTTCTGAGCCAAAGATGTAGTACAGAATTTAAATAACTTTTCAGGGAGGATCACATTTGGATGCATTTCAGAGAAACTTATTTATTTGTTGAATAACCACATTACTCAAAGCAGTTTAGAAACAGGCAGGAGGGAAGTGCCTCAAGGATAAACAGAAGACATTGAAAAGGGTTGTTATACCCCTGCCATGTATTTGGTAGACTGTAAAAATAATAGAGTTAAGCTGAATGAAATATAACGCTGAACAGTTATGAAATAAAATCTGGACATCTCAGGCTACACCCTGCAGTCTCTACTCTGGAAATTAGAGAGTAAGTATGTGCCTGGCTGCAATAAAGGATTTGTTTGAGTGAAGGGTGTCAGGCTGATTTTTTTTTTTTTTTTTCTGTACTTGTTTCCTTTACAAAAACAACTCTAAGGCATTCCTCACTGTGGTAGGGAGACTGGTCCATATTCACATCTTTTTTATTCCGCAGGTCAAGAAAACAATATTTGGTGATGGGCCCATACCTGCTGCAGGCAATGACCATACTCATGATGGATGGGAGTTTGTAGTTGATGCCCAATGCATGGTGGGGGGTGGGTGATAAAAATCAGCAAGTGTTATAGGATACCCAGTGCAGTGGAAAGTAACTGAACAAATCCCATACAGGCAGCTTCAAGAGTGAGTATCACTATGTGCTGGATGATTCTCTTTATGCTCAGTTATTTACAACTCATGAAACCTTTTTCCACTATGGTCATCTGAGTGTCACCATAGTTTCCATCACTAATGTCATTCCAACTTCTGCAATGAGTGACTTACAGCATATATCATTATCCTGGATATATTTCCTTATGAATGTTTGTCCAAGTCACTCTTTTTTCATTGCATGCTCAGTTCCATTGTCATAACATGCTGGCAATACATTTACCCGTGGCAAGAACATCCATGGCATACTTATCCCTGTTCATTCTTAGACAAAGCATCTGGACAGCATGCACAGATTCTGTGTAATGAGCAAAACAAAACATAAAATGTGTCTCAATGAAGATTTTCAGTTTTGGCTCTTTTCTAAAGGAGAAAGAAAAAGATAGTCATCAAAACATAATTGTTTGTACGACAAGTTTTTCATCTTAAAAGCAATTTTTTTTTTTTTTTTTTTTTTTTTTTTTTTTTTTTTTCTCAGTAGTTTCTTGCTGGTCCTAGGAAGCTGGTTAGTGTAAAAAGAGTTATATAAGAGACTATTCTTTCATCTTGCATTGATGGCTACCAACCCCAGTCACTTATAACTGTTGAAGAAAATTCCAAGTATAATTTAGCATACAAATTAGATATATGTAGACAAAAGTATTTGCTACCATGAGAGATGTTTTCTTTGATCTTTTTAGTTGTTTACCATCTTTCCCAGAGACTTGATTACACCTCTCATTCAGCATCTAGGTCTGTAAAGTTCATCTACACATGGCAGGATCTCCCATGAAGTTCTGAAATGTCCTGGAAAATAGTGTACCCGAAAGTGTTCCTATATAGGACATTCTTTTCTGGACCTTTTCTTTATCTGAGTAACATCTTAACCTTTAATTGATTGACATTCTTGTGAGAAAAGTTGCAGCTCCATAGTAAAAAATGTATTAGTATTGTCTCCAGGAAAAATGTTTAACACAGTAGGTGAATATAGACAGCAATTAGTTTCCATCCCTTCTTCAGGGGGTTTTATATAAATCCCACGAGGTTTGTACATTTACCTATTCTGTCACGGACCACTTTGTCACATTTAAAATGGACTTCAAGACATTTTTAGAAAGCTATTACTCAATGTCAGACTCACAAAGAGACTAAAGACAGTGAGTATTCAGGACCCACAATGAAGATTGCAGTAAATAGGCTTGAACTGTCAGGAGATGCAAAGAGAAAGCATTAGCAATAGGAAAGCTGCCAAGCTTCTCAGAGGAGCAGAAGTAATTCTTTCATCATTGTCATCACTGATTCCCCAGTCAGGTTATGTTTATAGTAAACAGAGAAGCTGATTTATAGCAAAGATGGAGGCTATTTAACAGTGCAGTTCTTAATTTCTGAATCTGCAAATTACAGCTAATCAACAAGACTATGGCAATTATCACATTGGGGTTATTACACCTTCACCTTCCTGCAGAACAGCTCCCTTTCAGTCCCTCTTTTCAGCATGGATTTCTTTCTGCTTATCCTTATCTTTGGATCTAATAGAGATAAAAGGAAATATGTAGTGCTTTTGTTGTTGTTGTTGTTGTTGCTGTTTTGTTCTACCCCATAAATTGATTCATAGCAAGTTTGCTTCATTCAAAGCCAAATCAGTTTGGCATGTCAGGAACCTCTGCATAACACACAAACAGGTTCAAATTGCCTTGTTGGAAAGTTTCATGAGCTTCATACCCCAGGAAGAAGTCTCATTTGATCTTTCTCTTAGTGGAGAATAGAAGTGAGAAGACTTCTCAGAAAGAGTTGTCAGGCATTGGAATGGGTTCACCAGGGAAGTGTTGGAGTCACCATCCCTGGGAGTGTTTACGGAAAGGTTTGATGTTTGTACTTAGGGACATGGTTTAGTGGGTGACATTTGTGGTAGGGTGATGGTTGGGCCAGATGATCCTGGAGGTCTTTTCCAACCTTAGTGATTCTGTGATACTATGATGCTGTCCTCTTCTTGAGGCTTCTTTTCTGCCACTAGTCCAGGATGTAAAGAAAATTGTAAAATAACCGCAGTGTGTTATAACACAGAATTACAAATGAAGACAGAGTGTTTGTCAATATAGGAGCAGTAGAAGAAAAAAGGGTAAACCCCGCATCTGGACCTCCTGGTACTTTCTCATTCCTCAGCTCCATCATTAATAAAATTGCCGATAGTCTAATACATTTTGTTTTGGAATGTGTTAGAGAGAATCTCACCAAGAAATATTAGAATACATAAAATGGCAAATTTGTCTCTTGGTAGCCAGATAAGTATTTGGGGAAAAACAGTGAAGATGGAATTATCATTTGTGAGGTCCAAATCTGAAGTGATATTTAGGTTCCAAAATCCCAAGTATTTTAGCAGCAGCTTTTTAGGGTATATTCCTTAATACATCTGAGCTCTTATTTTCATGTCTGTCATGGGAAAGCATGAACTGCTCATCATTTAGAGATTCTGCTCAGAAACTAAAAAATGGATATTTGAAATTCTCCGTGGAACAAAGGAAAACACAGAGCAGGCTGTTTAAAATAACAAAAACTGAACAGGGATTCCAAGTCCATGCAAGTGATAGTTGTCTTGTCTTCAGCTCTGGCAAGTCTAACTAAGGAAGCCTGGGCAACAGGGGTTTGGGAGAGAGAGTTATGCTGAGGGCTTGGAGACAGTGCTCCTGCCTCAGCCTCAGGAAACTGGAGTTACTGGCTCTCTTCCGTATAGCAAGATCTATCACCAAACCTTCAGTCCTGGAAAGCTGAACTCCCCATTAGACCTCCCACAAGAGCTTTCAGAAACTCAGGGCATTTTCATCTGGGAAACTAGAAGATTTTCACTATGGATTTTCTGCAAATGTTTCACCTTTTATTAAGCTTTCTTAACTTAAACAATTTCTGACCAGCAGTATTTGTGATAATTTTTGTCAATTAAATATTATAATACTATATCCAGAGAAAAGCCAACTATACAGGTATTTTTAATAGTATTTATTTGCAACCACTTTAATGCACTGAAAAGCTTGGAAAAAAAAAAAAAAAAAAAAAAAACAAAGATGAAAGAAGGATTTTATTTCTTTGAAGAGGTTTTTTACTTTTCTTTTCTTTTTAGCAAAGGTTAAAAACTGTCCAAGTAAAGTTCCTGGGAATACAGACTTGAGGCAGTAGAAAAAAAAAAAAAAAAAAAAAAAAAAGTTTCCAGAATATAATCAGCCCTAGTATCTGGTGAAATAGCACATTGACAGAAGTGGTCACACACTAAAACTGTGAGACACTTAGCTAAATAATATATTTTATATTTTTGTTTTCTTGTGTTTCAGGAATGCCTACTTGTGTCAAATCCAAATATTGCACTGAGGACCACTCAGTAGTTAGTGGGGCCACTCTTCAGCTTTCAATACCGGCCAACTCAAATTGTAGCAGCAGGAGGAAATTCATATTTCCCCCTGCCCAAGTCTGGTGATGGTATTTTTAATATACTATATTTTAATAATCAGACTCCTGCATGCCCCACATTCCCCTAAACACTGCGGTCACTGCAAATCCCGTATTGTTTGCTGAAAAATAATAGAATTTTTTATTACGCACTTTGGAGTGGTCTGCAACAATTTCCAAGTAGCTGTGCAGGATACTTATTTATGTAAAAAAAGGGATTTGGATTCACTGAGATATTGGCCCTGTTACTGTTAGTTTCCATTCTTTCTCTGTAGCACAGCTGCCACCATGCTGAGACAAGGAAAATGTGATATGATCCCATTTGTGATTCTGAATGCAAACTTTGAAACAAGCTCTAATGCAACACGATTAGGTGAGGTGGGAAACCAGTGCAAGAATCCTGATTACCATTTACCTGCATTAATATTTACAGTAGACCAGACAAAGAAATAAACTTTTCCCAAAATAAGCAAATGATGTGCACGGCACATGTAACACAGGGTAGCTTACAAAAAATCTCATGGCTTCATTGCTGTGCCTACAAGCTAAAAGTAAGCTCCCAAATTCTTCTACACCTTTCATGTTCATACCATGGTGCAACATGTAGTCCCTACTTGCTATAAGAACTGTGATAATGCTTTAGTTACATCCTTATTGATTTCAGTGGACCGGGACCACTTAACAAAAACCGGGATATGACGCGTTTTTACGTGGCTTCTATTATTATTGTGCACAGCATGTGTCTAAGCAAGGCCTACACCTGGTGTGAACATTTTCATTAAAAGCTCTTTGAGGGGCTGGAAGAGAAATTTTATTTTTTGCTTTCCTTTGTTACTGACTGAATCACATGTAAATTTCTGCTTTTGCTATATTCCACTCACAGGCACAGGTTAGGGCTGTGATGCACCCACCAGCAGATGGCATCTTGAGCTAAACAAGAGATTTAATCTGTTTGCCAAAAGTCTGGAGCCAGAGATGAAAGAGCTCCCCTGCTTCCCACCTCTTTGGCCAGTTATTTGCCAGTGCTTACTCCTTTTTGACTCCATTTTTGACTTCTAGTGCTTGGACATTTGTTGCTTAAAAGCTTGAATTGGACATTCAATAGCTACACCATTAGTGGGACACAGAATCACAGAATGACAGAAGCATTGAGGTTGGTAGGGAACCCTGCAAATCACCTCATTCTTGTATTTCAGTTTGTGCCCATTGCCTCTTTTCTGTTCACTGGACACCACTGAGAACTGTGAAACTCCCCTCATCAAGTACTTATACATGCCAGTAAGATCCCCCTGAGTCTTTTCTTCTGGAGGCAGAAGCCCAGCTCTCTCAGCTTCTCCTTGTATAACAGGTGCTCCAAGACTTAATCATCTTATGGCCCTGTGCTGGATTTGCTCCACCTATGTCCATGTTACTCATGCTGGGGAGCCCAGAGCTGGACTCAGAAACAAAGTCTCAGCAGTGCTCAGGATCCCTCACCTGATACCCTGAAATTTAAGAGTGGTATAGAGTAATCATATCTTCACCCAATGGCCAGGCCTTTAGCTAACAAGATGGAAAGTCTTATTCCACAGGGGAATCTTGTAGAGGTCCTTATATATGCCAAGTTGTGTTAGACTGGGCTTGCTTTCAACAAAATTATTCTTAATCGAGGCATTTGCATCTAACTTTCACAACGGCACTTCCATCCAACATACTAGCTTCTACTAAATGTCTGGCAAAATTCCACAACCCTTTCTCTGTTCAGGAAATTCTCCTTTATATTCAGTCTAAATGGGACAAGATCTTTTATATATCAGCAGAGGAAAAAGCCCTTCAAGATGTATTCACCAAACTTTAGTACTCACTCCATTTGCTATTCTCAGAGTAAGTTTTCCTGAAAAGAAAGAGAAACCACTATCTTGAAGAAAACTTTTCAATCCAGATTGCTACCATCCTAAAATATCTTCTTGCAGCTTGGTCACAGAGGAAAGTCTACCGAGACCAACTTCATGAAGGCTCAGGCTGGACTACTTGTAAAGATTTCTTATATCTCTACTGCAACTTATTCTCCCGTAGTAATTTCAGTACTTATAATTTTGCCTAAATGCACAGAGACTAATCAGTTTTTCTCTTTTGGCTCGAACATTAAACCAGTTGTGTTCATGAGTAGGGGGAGGATACATTCTCAATATTGCATTGCTCTCAGTAGATATGAGCCAAATAAAACAATTTCTAAAATATTTGCCCATTTCCAGGACAGTGGAAAATTTAATATTCCTGAACAACTTCTTGTATGTCTACAAGAAAATTACATTTGCTAACAATGGCTGAAAACTGAATTCTGACACAAGCAGTTTTTTCTTATTTTGCAAGTGTAATTCTTCTCTTCTCTCTATTTTATCTTTTATGTTTCCAATTAGAATAGACTCATACATTCCAAACTCCTGGGAAAATTCTATCCTTGTAAACTTACTAGTGTATTCCGAAAATAAAATAATCTATCCAAATATCTTTACCATTGATTTGCCCCCAAAAGTGTGACTATTGGGAACCTAGATTCACATATGATACAGCCAGTAAAGACTACTTCTATTTTGCTTGATGTAATGGACTTAGCAATGAGCACTAATGTGAATCTCCTATTGAAATATTTGATTTAAAGTGTAGTTCTTTTTCTTTACTAAACAAGAGGCTTATAAAGGTAATTCTACCTCTGTGCTGTCTTTTTGATATTTGCAAAGGTGATACAAACATATTTAGATCCTTGGAGCTACCATCAGAATTTCATGAAAGCTTATCCTTCAGGTAGCAGTGGTATGGACAGGGAATAAAAAACAAACCCAAATTTTAAGATTAGGGTAAGAATCCAAAAACTGAATAAACTTCCCAAGAGACAAGTGCTCCTTTATGAAGTACCTCTTTCTAGGTTATGGTCAAAGAAACAACTTCCAACAAGCAATCTCCCTGTGGTCAGAACAAACAATTGGCTGATCACTGATCATGACAGTTTCTGGGGAGTTACTTAAAATGCTGGCTTCTAGGACTTGGATGGAAACCTTGGTTGCTATCAGATTGGTTCTTTTGGATCCTGGTAAGACCATTGTATTTGCAAATGGAACTGAAACCATCCTTGCCATTTTGAAGTTAATGAATCATAGGCAAGTGCTGAATATCTGCTGCTTGCATGTTGTTCTGGTTATCAGACGTCCATTTGTATTTATCAATATGAACGATTAGAATTTCATTCAAATTAGTATTGAAAAACACTATAATTGGAGCCTAAAACACTCAGAGGTAGGTATAAAAGGCAAGGGTACTATTTTCCACTCAGATGTAGCTTCCATTTTCTTTCATTTCTCAAAAAAAAAAAAAAAAAAAAAAAAAAGTCATATTTAATTTGGAAGGCAATTGAATGCAAACGTCATATAGCTAGACCCAGACAGTTTTGTGGAAAAGGAATTAAATAAATTAATAAAGTGACCAGCTAACTGATTTTTTATGAAGTTTTATCATACATGCTGCTGACCAAGTCGCAATCTCACTTCTAAATTCTGTGCTTGACCTCTACCTGGGTGTCATTTTTCACAGTTATAAAATCACAACTTCCTGCTACCAGTCATGACATTGTTTCCTGAATAAATGAAAATTAATATATATATATATTATTATTTATTCTCTATACTGCTCCCAGACTGTATAAAGCAACTGAAATTCAAAATTCTATGTACCTCAAAGGTACATCCATACTCCCAGTGGGTCATATCCTGAGGTTTTGGCAAGAAGAGAATTTCAGCATTAATCTCGCCGTTTTGATCATTGGTTTGTGCAACTGGGAGCTTTCACCATGTTCTGTCCATTTGCTTGTTTAGCAGACTAACTTCTTAAAGAAGTTATAGAAACAGCTAGGAACACTATAGACTTTCATCACCAAAACACTGAAGTGGTTACAAATCTCTTTTGTGCTGCTATATTAAAGTCAGCACTTGCTATCTTTACATTCTCTTTCCTCCCAATTTGCCTGCTTCCATTTGCAGGTTGTGGTTTCTGTGTCACATGCAGCCTTGTTGTGGAGGAATTAAGTGATTTGTACGGATTGCTGAACATCCAGCTTTTGGGACAAAATATTGTTCTGTACTTCTATCTTAAAAATACATCACCTGCTTAGCCATTTTGGTGCCTTCAGCATCTGTTGTGTATGCTTGGGTTAATCTTCTGAGCATACACATATTCCTGCTAAAAAAAAAATAAAAATCTGTAGATACCAGTGGGTATCACACTTTCATTTTTTCTAGAGCTGCTGTGTATGGCTCCTGTCTGTGTATAGTATACGTAAATGTCATTGCAGTACCATCTTTGTCTCTTTCCTACTGGGAATATAAAAGCCTGCCAACAGGATGTTCATTCCATGTCTCTGTGTATTAGGTCTCTGGTTGTGACCCCAAGACCTATTATAATGTTAATGTATTCAGCAGAGACAACTCAGGTAAGTGGTTGAAGGGGTATCAGGAAATAAATGGCAGAAAGGAAGCATCTTACTATTATTTCTTTGTTTAAGGAAACCTGTGGACTTGTCTTCATTGCTACAGAAACTGCCAAGCTCTCCCAAGGGAAAAACATCTGAGGACAAGTATTTTCTGCAAGACCTACAAAGAAGGCTTAAACTCAGCACTGCCCGTTAGGCTTTCAGTTATCTCACAGGTTCAACAAATCTGAGTTAAGTGCCTGAGCTTCCTGCACAGCACCCAGGGAGAAGAAGGCAGATGTCAGACTGCTACAAAGAGGTTGTGTTAAAAAGTCTGTAAAATTTCCCAGACTGTCATGTTGCCAGATTTTGCTGCAGAGGCAGCACTTCAAATCTAAAAGCTGGTGCAAAGCTAGGTTCATTTTTAACTCTTCAAGATGTAAAAAGCAGTGTAAACTTGTGCTGATGCCTCCTACCTGTTGAGTTTGTGCCAGAACTCCTGAGCTGTAGGTTATTCTGAAATGGGGCTCTTTTGGTTTCTCCTCTCACAGCTACAGCTAATTAAATATTAGTTGCCAAATGGGCTCATGCTGGAATCTCCTGCTGCCTGGGAGAAACATCTGCAGATGAGTTGCATAGCAAATCTCTGTCTTGATTTGGCCTAGAAAATATTTAATTTTCTTAGGGATATATGAGACAGCTGGAAGCACATTCCTTCTTCAAGCCAGACTGAGAACCCAAAGTAGAAGATGAATTTATCATTTAATTCAACTGAAGGGGAAAATGCACAGCTGTTTTGGACGCGTCATCCTTTACTGCTGAACTCTGAGGCTGGACTTGACCCTGCAGGGAATGTAGGCTGAGGACATTTATTTTGGGATTGCTGCAGTACCTAAGGCACCAGAAACATAATGACTTGGGTATCTATGCCCACTGCCAAAAATATGGTGACTGGGAAACTCAGGAGAGCAGGTATCAAAGTATTGCAGGATTTTGAAAATCTGAATTTAGGTTTTAAATGCCAAATGTAGCAGATCTTTGTGACTTCTGATGAGATTGATGTTAACAAGATCATCACAAACATTCAGTGGGGAAATAAAGATTACTTGAGCACTTTTGCCTTAGTTTAAATTACAGTTCTTGCCTTCAGAATGTGCTTTCAGAGTGTGTGCTCAGAGTATGACTAGCAAGCCAGGTAGAAAAAAAAAATCTCAGAATACAAACTAGGTATGGGGCAGTACAGAATCCAAATACATTTCTTTGTACATCCCTGGGAAAATCATATAAAACCGTGAGCCTGAAGATCTCAGTCACAGTTCCACTTGTATGTCACTGCAGGCTACATGTAACGTGCAACAGGCAAGGGGTTTTCCATTTGTATGTTGCATTGTCCATCCTCTGAAAAATACACATAACTTGCCAACCCACATACCAGCGTCTGAGCAGAAAGGCATTGAATAGCACCACAGCACACTGAATTTGGAACTGTAGCTTTATTTTTTTTCCTTGGAAACCTCTCTGTAAAGAAAGGGGACAACAACACAATGGGGAAGCAGAGCTTCAAGTTGTTATTCTTTAAAACTTCACAGACTTCAAAGGGTCTTCTATAGATTCTTTCAGACTGTCAGCAAAAATCTGGACAAAAAATAAATTGCAGATTAATAAATCATGCTTGGCTTCTTTTGGCATATATTGCAAGCCCAAGGGATTTAATGACATGGTATCAAATGACATAGTTTTGTCACCTGATGAGCAACCATTGTTTCATGCATTTACTTTCTCATTTCATGTCTAGTGATCAAAGTATAGAGAATTTCCAGAAAGTTCCCTTTGCTGTGGCTAAAACAAAATGTGACACAAAGATTCTAAATATGAGAATTGCATTAAGGCTTCTAAGGTTTCAGCTAAATAAAAAGCTCCTCTTGACTCATTCAGATCTTGTGAGATATAATTAATTTTTTAAATCTCCATTCCTCTTGAAATTTCATTCATTCATTCCATTTCAAAAGATGAACATTTTTTTTCTTGTGCTTTTTTTTTTGTTTTGTTGTTTGCTTTTTATTTCTGTATCTTCATTTCTTCCCATTCTTGTCATTGTGACTACATTAAGCAATACTTTCCACATAATTAAAAGTTTCTACATAGTTATTTTAAAATTACATTTTTTCCCCTGAAATTGAGGTTCTTTTGAAGCGCAGATATTTCTCTTGTTTATCATTTCAGAAGCACTCACTATGAATGCAAGAATGGTTGGTCATCCGAGCCCATATACATTTTAGAATTTCTTTTGATAATTGGTTCTACAAAGTGTCTGCTTCTAATTCTTTGATGTTTATCAAATTGCTAGGCTAATTATAAACTTCACTTCTGAGCTTGTTCTCTAATTTGAGCATTAGAAATGAACGTCACCAACCCTTTACAGATGAAACACAAAGAACAAATTGCATCTTAACAGCAGGGTATAGAAGCAGCTTGCAATATTAAATTCTATTGTGTATAACAGACAGGGAACATTTGGGTGAGCAATTGAAAAGAAAATGCTATCTGCAAGATATGTCACAAAACATGATGTCAGATATCCTGAGGAGCCGGGTAGAAATATCGTACTAGCATGAAAGTGCCAGATTTCTAAATGCCTTGGCCCATGGGAGTAAGCATTCAAAATTGCAAGTAAAGTATCTGCAATCTGGCTTACATATTGCTAAGAATAAAACAGCCATTATTTATGCTGTATGATGCCTGTGGAATGAAAGCTGCTGGTTGTATAACTGCCCTGGGTCTCATGCTGTTTTAACAAAGTATCCCAGTGTCAAATTGTTATCATTTATGGATTTAATGCAAGCCCTGGAGAAATCCACTGCAACTTCAGAAGCAGACAAATGAAAGAATTTCTGAAGCAACAGACTGATGGTTAGGTACAAGCAAGTTGCTAAAATCATTTCCTGCACTTTTGAAAGAAGAGGTATGGACCCCTAAAAGAAAAGTACTGAAGTGTGGTGTTCCTTTTCTGTTGCAATTTACCAAGTTTTCCATACCCAAAGCCATCAAAACAGGAAAAAGAAATACTATATACCTTTATCCCAATAAGTAATGGAAGTTGTGCCCACTTCTGTGAAGTAGTAATAGAAAATATAGGAAGAGATCTTACCTGATAATTTAGTTTACCCTGTATACTTAAGAATCTGCCTTGCTGGAATTATTTTACCAGCTCTTGTCTTATCTCTATGTACTGAAAGCAGTATATTGCCTTTGCATTTTCTTTTTCTCTGTCTGAAGACCCACACCATGGCATGGTGTGAACACCTACTGTTGTTTTCTCCAGGTTCCCTCCATTTATTCTATTGGTATTTTCCTCAGTTCCCTCCACTGCAGTTCCCTCCATTTTTTTTATTGGTATTTTCAAAGCTTCTGATCTTTCTCCTTGCTTTCCTCTTGATGCCAAGAAGAGGCACAGCTTTATTGAAAAGTGTCATTCAAATCAAGGACAGAAGATCCCAGATTAAGCTTTAGAAAGACAGTGAACTATCCCTTCTTGTGTCTTACAGAGGCCACTCATGTTTCTACAACCCAATATTAAGTTTGTTTTTCCAATAATTTTACTTTTTTTTTAAAAAAAAAAAACCTGTGACATTTCTTTATTGCTGCCAATTTGAATTTCAGCGTATCTTTTTTAGAATGGATTAGCTGTCTAACCATTTTTCCTCTTTCTGCATTTGCAAAGATTATCCCCATCTAAATGTAGAACCATGCACCTATTTGCAATGAATAGTACAATTTTTCCCTTTTTTATCAAGAACACTTATTATTCTATTTATCCCCATCAGTGTGCTGATAACCTCTCTTTGCTACAAACAGTTTGTTTACAACTCTGAAATCATACTTTTTTCTTTTATTATTATTATTATTATTTTTACTCAAGATTAATGGGTATATATAATAGCACATAACCCTAGAGAGTTTCTGTGCCATGTCACTCTGTCTGAACTGGCAGCCAACCTTTGATAATTAGAGGACAGTTTTCAGCTCTTTTTGTACCCTCTGTAAAGCAGTTACACCCTCTGTACACCCAGCTAATGCTTTCACATCTTACCAGTGAGGATGTTTTATAGGATAACATAAAATGCTTCATTAAAGTCAAGATACAACATCAATGGTTTTTAGTTTCCATGAGGACCAGTATTACATCTTGAAAGGAAAATAGATAGGTCTGATTTTATTATTATTATTATTATTTTTACAAAATTCATGTTGGCTCCTAAACTCCTGATTTTCTATGTGTATATCAAATGTTTATTCTGTGCTAGTGTTTTGGTTTTTTGTTTGTTTGCTTTTTTTTTTTTTTTTCATTTTTAGCATCTGGAGATTAACATGGATGATAATTCTGTAGAGTTGATTTTAGCATTAATGTATATATATAGTGTACACACACACACTTCACACACTTTCCCAGTCATAAGGACTTCTGTGTCCACTCTCTAGGAAAAAAAAAACACTCTTTGGAAGTTATTTCAACCAGTTCTCCATATGAGTGCAAGTAAACAATATAAAGTTAGATGGGAACTTAAACTATTTTTTAACATTTTCTGCATGTTTTCAGTCTTCTAGCCTTAATTACCTTTTGCATTCACTGGATCGTCCTTTCTGATTAGAGCAATTTGTATTAGTATTTCTGGCAAAGACTAAGTATTTTAGTGATGGCTTAAGCAAAAAAAAAAAGACATTATGCATCATTATCTCCTGGCATTATTTGTTGACAACTCTCACTGTCTTTTGACGCAGGATTAGAACTATCCTTGTTTTTTCATTTACTATTAATATTGCCAAGATCACCTTTTTGTGGCTCTGGCTAGTTTTCTCATATTGAATATCAACCTTTCTGATTTTCTTTTCTGATTCAGTCTTCCTTGCCAAATTGTGAAAATCAAAGGATTTGATCTACCAACACATATGAACTGATTTTTAACTTCAAGATATTTTATTAAGGGTATGCATTAAAGTACTCTTGGAAATGAAACTTTTGTAAGATTATGAGACAGATTTTGGTGTTTCTTGGAACAGCTTTAAAATATGATCTGAGAAAAGTGCAAGAAGACCTATAACTTTTGAACTTATTCCATTTAAGAAGGAGAGAGTATATTTTAGTTGATTATTTTGAGTGGCTAAGATTCTGAGCATGCCTGTAGTCATTATTCTTTGCTTAAAGCATTCAATAAACACTTCTCTAACCAAATAAATATGAAAGGCATCATCATGCAAATTCATCTCTTCCTCCTGTAATCCCAAATTACAATATGGTGCTTTCAAACTCTGCATTTAGATTTTTTCACCTCCTGCTCCTCTCCTTCATAATCCTTCCTTTAATTAGACTACATTTTTAAAAACAGAAAATAAATTAAAAGTAAATGACATGTGAAAATGTTTTTTGTTTCATTAACTTCACAGATGGTGAAAGCCTACTTCACTGAATGTGAGCATAAACATTAATCCTATTCTATTCTCTCTGCTAAGTAAGACCTAACCTGATGGAAAGAGAACCATATTGATATAAATATTTACAGTGCATAGACAGGCAGGCCTATGCTTAGGATCAAGAAAGTTTTTTTTTTCTCCTCCTTGTTTTTCTAGAGAATGAATTATTAGTTCTTGCATGGACCATCACCTTCATGAGGTTTTATTTCCTGACCTGTTACTAATATGCAAGTTGTAGTATAAGTCATCTTGCATTTTCAGTCCTCAGTGTATTCTTTAGGAAAATTGAGATAAAACTCAACTTTTAGGGAAAGAGTTTAAAGTTTTGTGGAAATCCTAACTGGCATAGTGCTATAAAATTGTATGGATTTCAGCAACTTGAAAATAATTCATTAAACACTAACTTATTATTCTTGTAAAGTATATAAACTAGAAATTTGCCTAACTGTGGAACACACACGCACACAAAATCTATTCTCTCTCATAGTCTGAAGCCTTGAAGCATTTACAACAATGGAAAATTCCTTCATTTTCTTCTCTATATTTTTGCACTTAGAAGATCAGATCTTTCCTTAATGCTAGCTTTTTGTGCAAATCAGATGTCTGGCTTGGTCCCACTTGCACTGATCCCAATGCAAAATTCTCCCTCCCCATTTCCACATGTACCGCACACACAGACAAATCTGTTCACTAAAAATTCTTGGCAAGATTAACCAGCCAGATAAAATAAGTCATCTGAAAATAAATTTCTGTAGTGACTTACACAAAGCTTGGATAAACTGTGAAGTCCCTTGAACCAGAAGGAAAAAAAAAAAAAAAAATAGAAAGAACGCAAAAGAAAGAAGAAGGGAACAGAAAATAAACTATCAGACTGTGCATTCTAAAAAGGTCTTAGCTCCCTCCATGTCTTCGTGGCAGTCTGGCACAGATCACTCAGCTTACAGACAGCTCCTCAAATATTCACTCTAGCTCCACACACCAATCCCTTGGCAATCCACTTGAGAAGAGACACCCCACTTTCATTCCCTGATGGCTTCAGTGCTTAACAGATGCTTATCCAATGCTTGCTTAGGTATCAATATTATAAGTGTAGCCATGACCATTTATATGTCAAGGTTCAAGGAGGATGTTCCCAAATGAATAGAGATACCTCCCTGGGACCTTGATCCAATCCCCTGAGGGGTCTGAGACATTGTGCCCATCGGTTGTTTTAATTTTAAGCTTCTCTGAACTAATGAGGTTGGTTGTTTGGAGCCCCATTGTGGTAGTTTTTTTCCATCTGCTGCAGGAACCGTTTGTGCCTGATGTACCTCATTTCTGGGACCCATATTGCAGACCATAATCCTGAAATTTAAGTGCAGCAGCAACAATCTTATGAAGAAGAAAATAACAATGAAATAACAGCCAAAATAAAATATTTAATACAACATATCAATTTTAAAATAAATGTTAACTTTACTTAAATATATGTGTCAATTTTCCAATTCAAAATGATATTCTTAGCTTTAAACAGTTTTTAAATAGACCAAAATGAAAATTAGTTATTGGATTTTTAGCATGAAGAACCTATATCATTCTGTTAGAACAGAATTAATTTTTAACAGTGTTAGCAAGCCCAAGAAATCCCTGATTCACCTACACATTGTAGCTCTAACTGCAATACTAAAAATCCTTGCACAACTACTCGCAAGACTTGCAAAGTGGAAAAAAAAATGGAAGGACATGAGCTCTGTTTTGAAGTCATATGTCATTCTCAGTTTACACACTGAAATCTCCCTGTCAGTATTAGATGCAGTCATGCAGGATGTGCTGGAGCATGGATGGAGACCTGTGATAACTACATGTGGAAACAGAGCTATATAACCGGGGCAGATTGTGAAAAAGAATATGGAACGTTATGAATTGGCTTGGATAAAGCCCAACCCTGCTTCATTTGGATAAAATGTGAGAAAACATACGTCCTCCAACTCCAGACTAATGAAGTTTCATTTTGCATGGCACATACTGCCATGGGCTAGAATGATATTAATTATGTGGAAAAAGACCAGCCTGTCATTTCTGCTGAAAATGATAAGAGAAAACAATTCCCTGTAACAGTTGCAAAAACACTGCTGAGGAAAAACAAGATTAAAGGCTGGCTTGTCAACCTGGTGTCCTCCACTGCTGGGGCTGATTATTTACAACAGTACTCTATTGCTATGTGAGGAGAAATAATGTCAGCTGAAATCCAATTCAGCTCAGGGAAGATTTTTGTTCCTAAGAGATCAGGGTTAAGCTATGAGTTCTTATTTCTCAGGGCTGGTTCTAGTTGTGAACAAAGTAAGAAGCTTTGTAATAGGCAGAAAAGTATCTATTGGTTTTGGCTACTCCAGAACCTTTGAAAGTCTGGCTGGCTGCAGTTGCCACTGATGGAGGACAGGGTATGTGGGGAAGTGGCTAAAGTGGGCAGGAGACTCTTACCAAAATTATCCCCGACACTTTTTAGAATTCTCTGTGAATTACAACTTTATCCTCTTTTGGCTTGATATTTAGTGAGAACAGTCCTGGGAAACCAATATTCATTATTGCCAGCCATGCTAATAACCTTCACATTGAGCATTTTTCTTCTGACCATATTTCTCAAACTTTCCTAATGGAAAGTAGAGTTGTACATGAAAAACAAATCTTATGATATCATAGACCTAGTCCAGAAACAAGGTGGCATTGTAGAGAAGCAGAATAATATTTGAGGTGGCTCTGTGATGATTACTGCATTGACTCTTTCATAGACTGGTTTCTTACCATCAAGAGCATTTCATATTCTGATAGTTTTAAAGACAGAGAGTTTCCGCTGTGACTCAGGGCAGAAAAAAATGAGCACTGATAGAAAATGAAGTAAGAGAAAATTAGGCTTATTAGAAAAAAAAAAAAAAAAAAAAAAAAAAAAAAAAAAAGAGAGAGAGAGAGAAAAGTAATTGGGCTCCAAGTAATATGGAGCCCAATTTCTAAATATTAGTAGGCTTGTTAATTGAGAATATGTCAAAAAAGAGCTCATCAAAATTGACAAGAATTCAGCAGAAATCTTGATAGAGTCAAGCAATAGTATTTTTTGACTGTTAACATATTCAAGCACATACATTAAAGGGTTCTGACAAAACCTCAGAGAAGTCAGGAATGGTTCTGAAGTTCATCTTTTAACAATCCTAAATAAGAAGTTATTTTCCTTCTCTTTCTTTCCTCCCCTCTTCCCCAATATCTTGGAAAAAGTTGTTATCAGTATGTTTCATTTAATTCATAAACCATCAAGACCTTATCCAAGGTATGTTGAAATCAGTGGAAAAAATTTAATTGACTTCAGGATCTTAATCATTGCCATTTGGATCAAACCAGCCAGCTGCATCAGTCCTTAGCAATTGAGACAATAGAAGTAAATTGGTAGCACATGGTGCCCGTGTAGTACTCAGCTTAACAGTGCCTAAAATTCTGGAAGAATTTTGTCACTGAGGAATCACAGATGAAACAACTTAAAACAGGATCCTAGAATTTCAAAATGCCATTTTTCTCTTTCAGGGCGTTGTATACAACTCATGTTGAACTGCAGCTGGAGAAATGGAAAAAGGGATGTTTGTGTGAGGGTTGATCTGAAGGCCATGCTGACAGACCTTATTGGCCTAATTCTGGAGCACAAAACAGGGCCCAGATGAATCTGCAAAACTTTAGTCTTAAGGGTGAAGTTAAATGTGATAAAACTTTTACAGCTCCCAATCCTAATTACTTCTTCCATATGTGTTCCTCTGGTGTCCCAGATACCTACATGAGACAGCTGCAGGCCTCTGTCTTGAGATTCATTTGTCTGGGTAATCAGAGGCTGGTAACAGAAACATAAGGGCTTTTTCAATACTGAGACAATGTGGGATGCAAGTTAAAATAATGAACTTATTCCTATATCAAATAGTGTTTGTACTTTCTGGTGTAGCAAAGACAGAGGACATGGAAATAGTTCACTAAAAATCAAAATATTTTTGCTGATCAAACAAGCAAATTTAATAAAACCTGGGTATTATAATTTATCTGGAAACTTGGAATAAAGCACTGAATTGTTAGAAATTGAGAAGAAATATATTACCAAGTATTCTTAAAAAAATATATTGTCAACAAAATTATGAAATTTCTGAAAGCAGCTCCACAGCTACCAGGAAAACTAAAAAAGACTATTTGGACAGACTATTAAGACTAGAGACTAGTAGCTTAGTGGAAGAACAATTAGGAAATTACTACATTGATAACAATAGTGATATTTAAATGAAATTTTGCTTGTCCATTAAAAACTTTTTCCTGCTCCATGGTTATCTTTTCCTTGTATAAGCTTATTGCATAACTCTTTTGGGAAGAGACTGTCATCTTACATAACTAAATAGTACCTGGTACTTCAGTTTAAAAGGTATTTGATGAAGTTTTATGAGGCATGTCTCAGATGTCCACAGGAATTTAATATAGAGGTACTTTAAACTACACAGGTACTTTAAACTAAACTGCAATAAAAAGCAATGTACACGTTGTGTCTAAGATTAACAGTTAAACTTGATGTCAAGCTCACTTGACAGATTTTTGCAGGGGGGGAATGAAAAAGAAAAACATCATATAATAAAAAAGCTCAGCCACAGTATGGACTTTCTACGATAAAGACAGTACACCTGCCCAATTTAGTATGACAGGTCTTGCTTTTGTGACCAGACTTTGAGTACTGCTAAAGTTTAATCCACTAGAAATCAAAATGAAGTTCTGGCAGCTGAAGATAAATATTAAACTGAATTTAAAACTCCAGAAGAGATTTTAACTGAAGAATGAGTAAGTTTCTATTCCCAGGCCATAGACAATGGAATGTTGTCATTTTTGGATCAACTGAGTTTAACGTTCTTACCCCCAAATTATCCCTCCTTTAGCTTATGTAACAGTTTTTAACTGCTGCTGCAAATGCAGTTCTAGGAAACACCACACTAATGGTGAAATTTCCATATGTACACACCATTTGAAAACAGTTCTTTTCTCCCAGCAGGCCTACTTATAGCCAGTTGGCATTTTAGTTGTTTTTTTCTAACAGCCTCTTTGTGTAAAACTTTTCAGAAGTGTCATATTTTCTGTTCATTAGTCTAAAAATAAAAATAATAATAATAATAAAAAAACTGGTTTTGCACAGCTTGGTAAAGAAGAAATCAACATATTCAATGAATTTAGTTATTTTAGGTAGTTTAGGAAGGGATTGAAACAGTACAATGTAAACCATGTAGTGAATGGATACTGGGCAACCATTCACAAATGCACAATTGAAACATATTTTTGCCCATTTTCATAAATTATTTGAGACTCTCCAAACATAACTATTGCAGACATTGTTTCAAATATATTCAGACAGTAATAAATCAGTGTGAAAATGAAAAGTGTCTTCTTCCTGTTTCTTAAATGGGGAAAATCACCTGGACTGATTTTTCTGTTAGTGTAAAGGGCAATTCACATTCTTAACTCACAGTTGTGATATTCCCCTCCATATAAACAAAGAATAAGTCTATCAATCTTTACATTGATTATAGCTTGCAGTTAGAGAGAGAGGGGGGGGAAGGAAAAAAAAAATAATTAAAAAAAAAGTAAAAGAAAAGGATGTGCTACTGTAATAACTCTGTATCAGAATTTCACATGATGGATAGGACCTAAACGCTAACATCTCCAATATATACTAGAATGAGCTGTTCTTTGAAGGACAGATGACTTTCTAAAATTGCTTTAGGCCAAATACTGTAGTATGTCACTATATTTATAGACACAGTTGTAGGAACTGTTAATGAAAGGGTATTCTTTTCTTTCCTTCCCAGTAATTCTCACCGGAGGTATTGTGAGCTGGGACCATATGTCAGACCTATAGTATTAAAAGTTCCCAATTTCCAGTTAATCAGAGCTGTACAGGATTTCCTTTAGTAAAACACTACATAAGGATCTTCCTTATCTTGTCAGCCAACTCTGCAAAAATTCTACCATCCACTTCTGAGTAGGTTCAAAGATTATCTTTTTTGATACATGAATATGGAGAGTCTTATAAAATCTTTTTATCCCGTTTCATAAACGAATCTTGTTTGATTAGAAATTATCAACCCTGCCTGGCTGTAATAACTATTTGAGAATGGTTTAATGATCAGCTCTGTTAAAGAGGAGTGACAGATCATAAACATTCAAGATGGAAGAGTCCTCATAAATCACAGTTTGACCCTCAGCACATGAAATATATGGTAGGAGATAATGGTAGCAAAGACACAGAAAATGCAAAAGCCCAGGAAAATAATATGGATCTTTAGGCAGGCACTGACATACTCACTAGTAGAAGGTAAAGGTATTGTGTTCAATGTGGAGAGCCTGTAAGTGATATTTCTGAGATTATAGAACCCAGCACAACAGAACACCTATGCCTTAGTTTGAGAAGAACTGATCTGCTCAGAAAATGCCTTAAAAAGCAGATAAAAGGCATGCAAGTTGATACCTTTCTGCCTGAATGTGAAACTCCACAGTACAGTAAAAAAAATCTCTACAACTAACCTAGAAGATGTGACATTAGACCTCTGAGGTTACGGGGTTCCAACCAAGATAAAAGATTTGGCTCCTGGTTTGAGGATGGCTGTCTGTATATTTCATCCTCATACTGCTCCATCCTCCCATGAGAATTCTACAAACCAAAAAGAACTGATGACCTTTTAATTCCTTTTTCATACAACAGTTGCACCTGTTTTATGGCTGGTGACATTTTAAAGAGGATTTTTAGAAATTCAAGCTATGCATTCAGATTATTTTTTTTCCCTGTTTTTCAGTGGAAATTAGAAATCATATGCTACTAATCTTGGGGGGGGGAAATGGGTCAGTATTTCAAAATTGTACCAGGACTGGCTTTTTTAGGAAAAAGAAGATAAGTGGGAAGGATTATTCCCTTTTTTTGTTCTTCTTTTTTTATGCTGCAGAAGTGAAACCTACCCTCACAGAAAATATTTAAAAATACAATGGTTATTGTCATGAAAAAAAAAAATGAGTAGTTTATTTCCACTGTCACATGTTAGCTCCTGATCTATTATCTAAATCATTATGGGTTGAATTACCTATTTTTTTCTCCAGCTGCAGATCTTCTCTCCTGCAGTCTTCTGGGGCCTCCTGGCATTAGAAAGGCTTCAAAGAGGCAGCCACTTAGCCATTTATCTGTTTCCCTTAGCATTAAAACATTAAGACAGAGAATGCAAGAAGCTGCAACTGAATTTATTTTATCTTAATGATGCAGCCTGAAGCTTCAGCCCCATAGAGCTTGTACCCCTGAGGCTGATGCTAAACAATATGCAGAAGCCTATTGTTTGCTGAATGTATCCATCATAAGATTATTGTGCTTGGCCAAGTTGCTTCACTTTCTCTTAGTTGAATGTATAAATCAAGGAACCCTCCTCTCCACTCATTGTCTTTGCAGTCAGCAGAAAGGCATTTTATGTTTAGTTAAGCGTAGATTCATGTAATTGCAGGATTATCTGTGGAGGGGGATGAGTGACAGTTTGGAGTAGAAGCATTTGTTACTAGATATGTTTCCATTGCTGATATTTATTTATTTATTTATTGTTAGTAATGTAGTCATTACTCACTTTTTTATTCATATTCCATAGCCCACTGGAAAATCATGGAATCATTGAATCATTCAGGTTGGAAAAGACCTCTAAGATCACCTAGTCATGAATGCCATCAAAGCAGAGCAGCTCCTGAACTCCATTACTTCATACAATTCACCCTTAGGTATACTGTGCTTGAAAAAAAATAATAATAATAAAAAATAATAATAAATAATTACAATGCCCCACCTATTTGACCCACATCAGAGCAAAGACAAATTTCTTTTTCCTATCTGTTGTTCTCTATATGGCTCCTTATTGATCCGAATTTTCAGTGTTAGTCCACTTCTTTCAAGTGCCTTCTTCAGATACTATATTTCAAAATAAATAAATAAAATCCTTTCCCTGATAACACCATACAGGGAGAGAAACAGTTGAAGTTATGTCAAGCAGCTGCACTGCTGGGTTTGGGATCTTTGAATTGAACTGAAGCCATTACAATAGAGTACATATCGTTATATCTGTACTATGCAATAAATCAGCACAGAGTTATGAGGCTAGTGAGAGCATGGGGCATGCCAGTGAGGCAGCCTGCCTGAGTTAAGGTACTTGTTTTTTCTTAACAAACTTTTCATGCTGAGTGTACAGTAATAAATATATTTGTTCCTGAATCTCAAGTTAACATAGGAATACCAGCTTAGGTATTTGTATATCTGCTTTTTACAAACCATGATGTAAGAACTAAGCTGTACCCTGGCAGAGAAATTCCCTACTTTCTTTCCACTTACCCTTTTAGTCTCTTATCCTCTCACTCACTCAATCACCAAAACCCCTCTCTATAGTACCACATCAGCTTCTAGCCAGTGAGATAAATACTGGCACACACTTCAAAGTGGGATAAGAAACTATTTGATGGGGTACATATTGCATTTATTTTCCTATTTCCCTAATGTGCAAAATAATTTGGTGAGTGGAGTTGAGCTTAACTTGAACTTCATTGTCTGAAACAACTGCATTCCCGTTTCCAGCAGAAGCAGGTCTCAGGCAGGGAAAAGCAGCTGCTCTGGGGATTTTTCTGGAGGTATATAGGGACTGGAAGTAAAGAAGGGAAGGCTGGTAAAAGGTGAAGCTTAGAGGCTATTGAAGCTAGGAAGAACCAGATATGAGATAGTGTAGTGGTGCAGGGAGCTGCTCTGGAAGCCGGAGACTGGACTATTACATTTGGCCAACCAAGCATGGATACAGTAGAAATAGCACAGTCCCCCAAAAGATACCTACCCACAGCCTTTATTTTATTCTGCTTTGACTGGCTCCCCAAATGCCCGAGTCTTTAGTAAGCATTTGGCAAATATGTGGTGGCAGAGGGCCCCAGAGGCATGCCAACACAAGCAGGGATGGGTTCATTTGAAACCTGTAGCTGTTGAAAATGGGACTTACAACAAGTTGTTGTATTGTCACAGGTGAAGTTCTATGACAACATATAGCAGATCACCCATGAAATTAAACCTATTTTTTTTGTTTGTTTGTTTTGTTTTTAATGGTAAATAAGTCTTTATAAAAAGAGGTTGAGCATACCTGATTCTCTCAGGCTCTCCTTCTGTGTCCTGTTCTCCACCACCCTCACCTCCTCCTTGCGATGTCCAGTGGTCTCACTCCTCAATGACAATGTCTTTCTTGTGCTGCGGGTTCCCAAACTGGGCAGAGCAGTCCAGACCCAGGATCACAAGTGCCAATGAGACAGTAAGCATCAAAGAAAATACTGTCTTAAAATTATATGGGAACAAGACAAAAAAGAGTTTGCTTGGTTAACGTTGATTATTCCCTCTGCCTAACCCACTTTCCCAGCAGATTAACGCCATCAAGAACATTAATACATTTTAAAATGTTATGGCCAATACTATTCAGCTCTTGTTTAACAAATAAATGTGAAACAGCAGCTTTTAATGACAATCCATCATCCAAAGTATGCAGTTAATGTGAATAGCAGCATTAACTCAAACAAATCTTCTGCTAAAGCAAACAAATACTCCAGCACAAACTATGTGCAATATGGAAAGAAGGCATCGCCTGAAAGTGAAATCGCATCCCAGGCCTTGTTAATCATGGGACTAAATGATGTTAAATCACTCACAGGTGATATGCAGAGTCTCTGAGCAGACTTCAGATGTAAAATTGTCACAAAAAGTTCAGAAAATTCTTGAGCAGGCCTCCCTAGTAGCTCTGATTCTTTTTTTGAGAAAGGAATAGCTGTATTTAGTAAGAGCAGGTAGGAAAATGCAGGATGCGGTTGGACTCATCCACACTTACAATGAAAATACTTTGTATTTCTGTCTGGGGATCCCCAAATCCTTTAAAACTATTGATAAATGATTTTTCAAATGGGTAAGGCAGAAACATTGTTATTATCATTTTACAGCCAGAGATATTAAAGCACAAAGACATTAAATGTCAGCTAAGGTTTAGAGTCAAGCTGAAGACAGGTGATAAATGCACCTACTCCAGGATCAGAATTTTTCTCTCAGCATAATCTTAATTTATCAATGGTTTTATGTACAAAATGATATCATGGTTTCTTTTGATCACAAAATCTGCTAAATGAAATGTTTACAGGTAAATATTGAAGTTTTTTCATTGACTTCTCAGGCAAGGTTTTTAAAACTTTTTTTTTTTTTTTTTTTTTTTTTTCTTAGACCTGCTCAAATTATGTCTCTTTATTCAGTATGTGGAATGCTTGTGAATTATTCAGTGGAATTTTTGTGCTTAATTAACCATTCTTGGGTTTCTAGAGTTCAGCTAATGCTTTCAAAGTGAAATGCCTGAAATTGTACAATGAAGCCCATATTGAAGCAGATAATTCAGCAGTTAGTTTTGAAAACATTGGCTTTAGGGACTGTATATACCAGTTTTCCCATTTTCAATTTATAGACATCCTTCCAACTCAGGTTCTCTTTCGTTATCAGTGACTAAGAGTAAGAGTTCGGATGGAAAATACCTTTTGATTTTCCACTGATACATTTTACCTTTGAACACTGTGGAAACTCTAAATGCCTTGTAAGCATTAGAGTGAAAAAAAAAAAAAAAAAATCATAAAGATCCACATGGGACAAAGTGCATACTAGTTTTTGCTGGAAAACATCTGGATAATAAGTCATTCACTTATGAATTCAATCAAGGGATGTATTGATGCTCACCTGTAATGTTTTTCATTTTTATTTGTCCTTCTCATTTTGACACTAATGAAATAATGTAGGTTATATAATGATATAATATAGGTTCCCTCTACTGCTGATGGAAAAGAGTAGAGACTTCTAAAGGTAAGCCATATAAACTGCTTTGTGATGAGACAATGATCTCCCTATCAGTAGATGCACATCCATTTCCAGTGCCATGATGAATGGTTAGCTGGATAATTACCTGAATCCATAATCTAGTTTTGAGACTGATTTTTATCAAAACTGAAACTTTAAAAAATAATAATAAAAAATAAACAATTGCTGGCACATGTTTCCCAGAAGTGCCTGTATCCACAAGCTATACCAGACATTCTACATCATAATGGGGAATTGCTTAGGAGAGCTCTTGATGTCCACTTTGTCACTAAAGTCTGTAGTACCATACCACCACCTGTTGACAAAATTTCAAGTAACATTTTGATAGCCAGAGGTAGCTGAGTCCCAGGTATTCCTGCCTTTGCTGCTGAACAGTGATAGCACGGTATATGTAGGGCCACAGCATTAGTGCTCAACACATTTCAGAGACATCACCGCATTTAGCCTGCTCTTGGCTTTCTATGCCAGCTTTCCACAAAATATTAAGTCAGGCTAAGGGCACTGTTCCTGCTTTTCAAGTTGCTAGGTGGCTTCTGAGGCTCAAGTGACTGGAAATATCCTCTACACTTCAGGATGAGTACAGTGATTAGAAATTTTCCTCTGTAAATGGATCTTCCTCAAAAAGAAAGCGTAGATATTTGTGCAGCGTACTGAGCTCTGACAAATGAAAGAGAGGAGGAAAAAAAAAATAGTATAAGAAAGGAGAAAAAAGTATAGCATAAGAATATGAATTCAGTGAATTGAGAATGTGAATTCAGATGTTTTGCTGCTTTCACTTTCAAGTGAATGTACTGAATGCAATAATTTCTGGGTGCAGTAATAATAAGTCATAATACACAGTTCAATACTGTTCAATGAAAAACAGCAGTCTATTTTAGCATTTAAAGTACCATCTTAATTCTGCAGTGGTGGTAATTAAAATTATTACTGTTACATACTGCCAGGAGTCAATGGCTTCCATTGTAAAATCAAAATCTCGGTTCCAGAGGATTCACATCAGTAGGTTTGCCAATAGTCCATTGATTTCTCAATGAGTTTTACACATGGGAAGTAGATACAGCCATGGAGAATGGCAATGTTGATATTTGTCTTGCCACTGTAGCATATCCCTTGGGAAATGCCAATCTAAGGCCAACAGAGAATGTCTAGGTTCCTGGATATGTTATTTAATCTGCCTTATATGCTCAGGCTTGAGTGGACGCAGAGCAGCTACAGAAGTAGTTTTCACTTGCCCAGGACTATAAGGGATGAACTAGAATGAGTTGTGCTGGGCGCTACTTATTGCAGCAATGTCCAAAGGACAAGCCCTTATGACCATGCTTGGCCTTGCTGCAATCAGAGTTTTAACTTGTGTGGATTACACTGCATTGCAGGTCACAGCACAAATTTAATTAAATTTTGATAAAATCAATTTGCAGTTCTTGTACTGCTTAAGTCAAGAATAGAATAATACTGAGCTGGGCACCCAGTCGGAGAGAGGTATCAAGTAAAAAATTACAACTACATTTTATGCATTCATCTTACTTTATATGCAGAAAAGGTTAATGGGCTGGAATCCTAGTCTCATAGGACAGGTAAGTTCAGCTACCTTTTTTTTCCCTTATGCCACCTTAGTCAAACAGGTAAAAGGAGAATAAGTGTTTTTTGGAAATCAGCCCTGGCTACAGACTTTAACTTCAGCGCTGGACCTCAGGTTTTTCTATCATAAAAAGTTACATTTCATTTGTGATGACATATTTTTGTATCTGTCTCCAGACTACTTAGCAGTCACAATATAATGTCCAAGGCTCCCCAGACATCTGAGACATAGCTGAGGCAGACAGCAATAACAAACAAGTTCTTCCTGCTTTCTAAAGCAGAGGACAGGAACTTGGAAGATCTGGGTCTAACACCAGCTAGCTGAGTGGCCTGGGACTTTTGAAGTTGTGGTCTCGGTCCAATCTGATTTCAGGAGCGGGATAACTGAGCATCATGGAGCAAAAGGAATTGGTTTTGTCAGCTTCCATGACACAGAGCATGTGTGTTGTCATTTTGTGATAAGTGAGCATCCTAGGGAGCATCCTTGCTAACTAGTCTCTGATGCTCCGTACCAGCAAATAGACAGTGAGTTTCTACATGACCTACCCCTTCTATAATAGCATCTCTGTGATTATAATGATGATGATGATTATTATTATTTACTCATCAGCATGTTGCTTGGTTTGCTCCCTCTGGTGCTCACTCAAACAGAACATCATCCTTTCTTCCCCAAAAAAACATTACTTTACACATGCTTCATGAATCCAGATTCATGGTGCGTCATCTTGTACACTGAATGTTGATGATTAACTTGGCAGGGCCTCTGACGCAGGTGTGCCCTAAGTAACAGGTACAGATCAATAGATATACATTAGAGATGTCGTTTCTGAGCCTAAGATTTTTCCATGACAGCTAAAAGGTTTCTGGACATGCTTCTTGCACCCTCTTGTGTTTGTTCACTATAAATGCATGATTTATTTAACTACACTTGTTCCACCTTTTGATGTCTCCAGTTGCTATCTAACACCAATCTTCCTTGTGGGCTTCAGTGGTAGAGCAAGGATTGGAGAAGAGGATAAGACGTTTGTGTAGAAGGGGATTCTCAGTAATTTTGTCACAAGTGGGGATTTAATCAAACAGTGGATCTTGTTAGCATTATTTTTTCATTTCAGTAGCACCCATAAAGATTATA
Source organism: Oxyura jamaicensis (assembly GCF_011077185.1). Classification (NCBI taxonomy): domain Eukaryota; kingdom Metazoa; phylum Chordata; class Aves; order Anseriformes; family Anatidae; genus Oxyura; species Oxyura jamaicensis. Next base: position 92,869,027 of record NC_048896.1, on the reverse strand, counting down.
GTTGCTCATATAACTGATTCAAGTCACAGAAAAATATGTACAACTTAGAAGGGTGATTTCAACAGGCTACGGAGTGCAATACAAACATTATTTTTAACATCATTCTGTGACTTATGCATGAGTAATTAAATTCACTGTTGCTTTGCCTGGCACTTAGGTGAAAGTTTTTCCAAGCTATGAAGGATGTTGTGTGGCTTTCCGGTCCTCCTCACATTTTCTGCTGGCCTGTGGTGGGCAGGTTGCCCAAGTCCCTTTCTTCCCTTGCTTTGCACTTTTGCCTGGGCAAGGAAGAGATCCTTCAAATAATTATCGATTCTGATACTGTCAGCACAAATTCTTCTTATTGATTTTTCCTTCTAGCTTCAAGTTCTTTCTTGCAGGTTGGGGTTTTCTAGGGCCATTGAACACACTGACAACTTTGAAAGACCAAAGCCAGATATAACCTTTCTTCTCTTTCATATTAAATTAAATTTTAAGCTTACTTTTATAATGCTTTAAAAATGATACTAGATTTTTTCTCCTGCTTTGCTTGCATTGAAAGCAAAGTTTATAAATTCCTTATATACTGCCCAGGAACAACTTTGTAGGAAGGTGACCAGTCTCCATGTTTGCTTTGCTATGGATATGTATGGCAGACTGAAATTATAGTAGGAAGGAAGGATTAAAAATTCTTTGCACATACTTTTAAGACAGATTGTTAAAATCCACAGCTTAACTACATCGTTATAATGGTGATGTTTCACATTGATTTAAGCTTCTGGATTCCCATTATAAAACAGTAGTATTAGGACACCATTAGAACTGCCTCATTTTGAAATTTTCCAGTGGGGAAAGCAGGTAAAAATGTTAGGAAAATGTCAGCAGGAAGTGTCTGTTCCGCTTGCTCAGCTATGATGATGCAGAAATGGTTTTCATCCCTGTGCTTTTGCTCAAAATACTCTGAGGATGTCAGGACCAAGGTGTGCATCTGAAGGAAACTGGAGGTTCAGCAGGGAAGAGCCTTACATATTTTGCTTGTAAAGAACTAGGAAAACTGCTGGCAGTGTCATGATCAGAAAGTAAATCTCAGGTTAGAAATATTGTTTTGGACAGTGTTATTAAAGATGGTCAATTGAACAGGATGTATTTTTTATTTCAGCTGGATAAGAACCTGGGGCAAAGCCATGAGTTATGTACATATAGATATACATATAAAGTAAAAAGTAAGGTGGTTAAATTCAGATAGAAAACAAATCATGTGGAATAGTTGTTGCCACTGTTGCTGCGGTAACCAAGCATGACAATGTGTCAGACAAGTTAATTTTAGACAAAATAAACTGTTTCTTAACAGTGTTGGAAAAACAGATGGATTTTGTCTCAAAACGAACTCATTTGCTCTTTGGAAATACTTAAATCAAATAAATACACATTCACCTCACAGTAAATCAAAAAAGGGGGTTTTCAGATATTTTGGGACCATTTCTATTAGCCATACCTCACTTGTTAACGTATTTTTCTGTACCTTCCTACAGTGATGTGAGGGCCAGATGAGAAGGTGATTTGATTTATTTTTCCTTTATTTCTTCTGGGTTGTTTGGCCTTCATCCTCAGCATCCTCTCAAAGAGCTTCAAAACTCTCCCTTCATTTTTCAAAACATTCTTTTATATTTGAAATGCTGATTTAACTATATACTGTGTTTTCTCCTTAGTGTCTTCACCATTGCTACTGGTTTAATGTCCTCCAGGCTGCTTCCATTAGACTAGCATTAATTTTCAATGAAAAAGTAGCACACATAATGCAGGGTAACTCTATTTGGGATCTAAGTAGGATGAATCAAAATGAATTAATCAGTGGGCTAGAAGATGGCGGTTGTTAAGACACCAGTGGTCATGACCTGATTATAAGCAGAATAAATAGAAGGCAGTCCTGTGCAATAATAATTTGCTTCAGTGCTAAAAAAAAGTGTCATTTCCCAGTGTTGAGGAAAATTATCAGTCAAACATGGTGGGAATTTCTCTCTCTATTTTTATAGGGATAGAAGAAATCAGATTTTCTTTTTAAAATATATTCAAATAAATTATTTGCTAGAGAGAGAGGTACCAATTATGAATAATATCACAGAATATCAAGAAATGCTCCCTGTGAAGTGTTGACCTGAAAATTAATGAGAAGTTATAACACATTTTTGGTGATGACTACTCCGTGTTTTAGTCAGGAATAAATCTCCAAATGTATCAAGAGCAGCACTTTTCAAGATCCATCAGTTCAGATAACTTTAAGGAGACTTGGATAGATTTGGCAAGGAAGACGTTTCATGTGTAGCTGTGAATGTTAATAAATCTTTTCATTCCAATGAAATTCCAAAACATGGAAAGACTATATGTGACATAATATTATATAAGGCACAGAAGAAGCTGGAGACCTAACATCTATCTATCCTGAGCAAAATAACAGAAAAGCTTATACGAGTTCTCTGGGTAAAAACTGTTAATATAATTAATGCCAATTAAATCTGTCTCTGGAAAATGGGCCTTGTCAAACAAATCTGATTTCATTCTTTAAGGAGAGTACAGTTTTTGGTTAGAAAACATACTGATAAATGTAGCAGACTTTTTAAAGCACTCACTTTCATATTGCACAACTTTCTGACTAAAAATACAACACTACAAAATATCAATATGGCCTGCCAGGTAACATGGTTTGCCGGTGAGGGAGTCAAATCTTTGCGAAATAAATATAGAATCACTGATAACCAACACAAATTATCTTGTTGATTTACAGAGAATATGAAGGTGAATCTTAATGTCTGATAAACTGAAAAATATTTCCAAGAAGTTATGACTAAGTGCCATTTTGAACTGCGCTCTCAGGATGTTTAATAGTGCCCCAGTGATGCTCATGGCTCCCAAGGGATGCTGAAATGAGACTGAGTATCTATCTCATAAGCAACACTCAGAGTCTTGCAGGATCAAGGCTGTATTTCTCATCAGGAGAAAAAGATATCCCTACTATTGAAGCCTACATTTTCTCTCACTTAATTTCTTCCAATTACTCTTAATTGTGCCCCCAGGAATAGGGCTCTGTGAATAATTGATTTGGAGGGTGATTGTTGCCAAACTGGGGGGAGGGAAATTATTCACGGTTGATGGGAAATGGAGAACATTTAATTTTTCTCACCATAAAAAAGCCCCCTCTCCAGCATTTTTGGGGTTAAATAAAATAGCCCTTTTAATTTAAAGCAAGATGCTTTGGTTCATTTACTTTTTCTCATTGTAATAAACAAAGAAGCGTAACTACATGCAACCACGAAGCATCATGTGAAATGTGAAACAGTCAAAACAAGGCATTCAAAACCACTGAAAAAAAAATGTTTCAAATATATACCTATAAGATTTTGGAGCAGGGGGTCTGATATATATCAAATTCAACCTAAATTTTGGAGAATTTCATTTCCACTTTCAACAGGCATTTTATAGTAACTGAACTGTTTTGTCCTTCTCCATCCCAGCTCACCCAGTTTTGTTATGATTTTACTTAACCCTAGTTTTGGTATTGGTTTACTATTCAGCCTACAGATACAGGTAAATTCATGCTCCTCTCCCAAGGTCTCCTTCAGCCAAGTTCTACCTAATTAGCTCTTCTGATCTCTCAAAAGACAGACCCTTCTTCCTACTAATCATTCTTATTCTTAGATTTTGCTTCAAATTATCAACATGTGCCTGGGATGGAGCTGTTAAGGAATGAGCAGTGTGTTAAATAACATGTCTGTGACAATGGCTACTTTTCAAAGATGGATAACTGGATTTTGCTTTTTATTTTATTTCTTTTTTATTTATTTTTTTCCAATTACCATTTTTGGCTCAGTTTTCATTGTTTTACCAATCTCCTTGAAACACATTTCAAGCTGGCAAAGGTCTGTTTAGCCCTTCTTTCTTCTAGAAAAATTGGAGGTAGCTCATTTGTAGGCATGGATGGGAAAAGCATACATCCTAGTTGTTTCAACATCTTTTAATAGTTCACAGTTTCTGAATATTTTACGCTACTGTGTTCAGTAAAATACCTGTTCTCTCCCAACTCACATATTCATCAATTTTGCCTAAGGCAAAAATTTAATACACATACTCAGTGCTTCCAAACATTACTTATGAACATCTGTGTGTATAGATGCCTGAGGCTGTAATAAAGCCAGACCTGTCTGTATGAAATATTGCAAGTAAAGACACTGGAGGGTCACCAAATCTGGAAGAAGAGAGAGAAGAGAGAAAGGAAAAAACTACCGAAGTTTTCCAGCACATTCAAATGTCAGCTATGCTCTAATATTCTTCTTGCAGCAAAGTGAAAGCAAATTGATTTGGTAAACAGTGAGGGATAGCTACGGATTACATGCTGGGGAGACATTCAAACACAGGAAGAGTTATGAGGAACCTGTGCACTTTTCATAATTCATATGAGCAGAGCAATATTTGCTGTCCCTCAAGGTGATCCAGCACACAGTCCTGCTGCCAGTATTTAGTCCTTTCAAAAGCATGTTGAGGCTGATGGTGCCAGTATTTTTCTGATTCTAAACCTGCCAGTATTTTTCTGTTTTTGAGTGTTTCACTAAGAAATGTTATCCATGCTCATGTTTGTTCAGCACACATGCTTCATTGATTTAGATTATATGAACATACCTTAGCTGTGTCCTTAAAACCACATTAGTTTTCAGTTGAATATCCTTTTAAATCTGAATTTTATTCATAAATGCAAATTTACAAACGTTCTTAATTTTGTGTCATGCATCAGTGTGATTACAATTCCTTCTCCTCTGTTTTGACATAATGTGGATTTAATATTTTCCTAAACCACCAGCCTAGATAATGTATAATGACTTATTGCTTATACAGAGGCAAATGTTTCCCATCGTGTGCAGATTTGGTCAATACCTACTGAGAAAGAAGACACCCTGCAATTAACAGGAATAAACTAATAATAGTCACTGCTGTGGCCCTGTGTAAATGCAGCACAGTGTTTACTTTCTAACAGGAATCAGAAAATATTCATTTGTTGAGAAATATATATATATATGCTCTGCATTATCTGCTTTTTATAATTTTTAGATAATATTAATCAATAATAAAATATAAAAATCAATTAAGAGTAAGAATAAGAGGTCAAGATTTGTGTGATGTTATGTTTCTGGTCTTCGTTTTGACATTCCTCTCTGTCATTTCACCTCTCCCGTTCCCCCCATGTTCTATTTTTCTTCCCTGATCCTTGAATTATTATGATATCTGTCATAATTACACATTTAATAATTTCCCATGACTAATCTTCACCTCCTTTGCTCAACATTGGCCTACTTATAGTTGGGAAGTGGGTGTGAAAGCCAAAGCTGCAAACTTTCACCCCGTATACCTGCTGCAGGCTCAGAGTGTAATGCCCCAAATTGATGGCTATGAGTGCTAGTCTGATAGCCACAGGTGTTGCAGTGACCATTTGTCACTCAGCCTTGAGTGTCTTTGCTATTTCTTTACCTATGAATTGGAAACTGAACCTGGTATGAGGGTGTGTAATTACAAACTCAATGACTTTTTAATCCATCATCAGTAGGATAGGTTGTTCAGCAGGAGAATAATAATAGTTATAAACAGCAATAATAAAAGAATTGGCTTGTTTGTATTGAGCAAACTGTGGATCTGCTTATTGAATTCTGAATTAAAAGTGGCTTCGGTGCATGCAGACCTTCTTGATGGCATGGCTCTGGAAAGGAAATGTTTTATCTTTGACAAACATCTAGTGGAGTTATTCTACCTGTAAACCAATTGGTGGTCTTCACTACCATTGACTTTGGTGCTTAAATAATCTGTTTTTTTGTACCTTTGCTTCCTCTTTTTGGCAAAAGAGTTTTCTGAAGCTGAGTCTTTAATGGTAGCTGTGTACAGCAGGTCTGCCTCATCAGAATTACACTGTTCCCTGCTTCATACCAATTTAGGACTGCATGTAATAAGATGGAGGACAGTTATTCATCTGTCTCCCCACTGAACAAAGCAATCAGCCTCAGAACATGCTACTGCACAATCCCTTGCCGATGATTGAATTGTTGCAGCACCACTGCAATCACGACCTTGCTCTTTTGTCAAATTCTCTGCCTTTAATTGCAAATTGGTCCTTGACCAGGATACATCCTTTTTCACCCCGAGCACTTTTGTTTCATTTCTTTTTTGTCTGTGTAGACACATTGATTGACACCTCCTCTCTGATTCAAAAGGCACTCAGTGAAAATCAAGGGATACTGAATCAGCAGTTCCAAATTCACATGTAATCATCTTCCTTGCTCCATGATAGCCAGCCTTTGATCTTTGTTCTTCAAAATATGTACTCAATCTCCTCGTAACAGTGACTTTTCCTTTGAAGCTGCTGATGTTGTGTTCAAACTTACCATTTCCTTTGGAGTTCGCTCTATACCTTCCCATTTCTGCCCATCATCAGCAGCAGAAGAGCAAGGTTTGGGTCTCACTCATTCCCCAGCTGACACTATGAGTTACATTGAGCAAGGTGGAACTATTGGGACCATGCCAAGCACCACAAGGGCAGCTGTGCCCAGGCAAAAGGCTTCTTGACTATAAGATAACTGAAAGACACTGAAGAGATGATAAATAGTTATAAAATGGAGAGAAGATCATCCATCGTATTGTTTTTCTTTGTTGTTGCTTATTTGTTTTTAGAGAAGATAGCAGTAACTTGCTAGCAATACTGAGCTATACCTCATATTCTGCAAAGCTCTCCACCCCAAACTGAAAGGCTCCAATTAGAAGAGAACGATCCTGTTAGGAATGTTCCAGATGTTAATTATTGTTAATTAAAAATATATAGATTATTGCTCAAAGTTCAACTTCAAGGTGCAAGGTATGGCTAAGTCACTGTCTTCACACTTACAAACACTTCAGCATCAGCAAAATCCAAGATATATGCTCAGCACTTTCTTAACACTGATGATCTCAGTAATTTCTTTAATTACACTTTTTATCAGATTTTTCTGTTGTAGGCCCTTTCCAAGCCCTTTTTAGTTTGTCTTTATGTTTCACAAATAGCAGACAACTGAATTTGACAAAGTATTTCAAGACCATGCTCCAGAGAGATGCAGAAGAATAGTGCAAAACATTAGACTTATTTTCCCAACAGCTCTGCTATGTAATACTGCATGGTGTGTGTGAAGTGAGGCATGCAGAGGGGGAAAGGTAGAGTTAACTTAGTCCTCAGAGAAGTTACTCAGGACAGATAGCCTGGCATATGATTTTGAATGCTGTAGGATAGTGGAAATGTTCCTCTTCTTACTCTCTCAAATACTCTATTTGCAAATTTATACTAGGTATCTTTTCTCTTGCTGTTATGAAGCTATGGAGATGTGAAAATAATTAGTCATGCTGAAAAGTCTTGCTGCTAAGGAATGAGGAATATGCAATTCTGCAGGCTGTTAGAAAATAGAGAGAGACTTTTCTGGCATTCTTAATTGACTACCATTTGTCAAGAATTTACACACAGCTAACTTATGTTAAGGAAACCCTTGTAGGGCAGATTGCCAAATCAGAGTAAAACAGAAGTTACAACACCCACCAAATAAAATTTCTGTAACTATTCCCCCAGCCCACTTCCCCTTATGTAGGTTTCTGGTGTCTGAATTTGTAAAGAAAGAAGGCTGGGAAACATGTAAACTTGTAGATGTCTACAAGGCTAAGCAGAATTTTTAAAAACCTATAAAACAAAGTATTAAAAATAGAGGAGACACCTATAAAAAAGCACCAGGTAGTCTAAAAAAAAATGTTGACTCCATAACCATGAAATCATCTGTTGCACAGATTAAATTGTTTAGGCTTGGTCAGGAGCAGAACACTAAAATTTATCCTGGGAACAGTCATCTCATCATGAAAAGGTCTGTGCAGGTTTTTCCGAGTGATGGGATGAATTTAAGGAATAAGAAATTAAGAAGAAAGATGTTCCAATACAGTGAGAACTGTTAGACTGCAGAATAGCCTCATAAGGAAACAGATAGAAATCCCATTGCTCAACATATTTAAAATTAGAGTACAGCAGGTGTTATGTATCCCTCTCCATCTGCAATAAAAAAATAATACAAAGAAATCACCCAGGCACAGCTGGGGATATAAATAACAGTGTTTAGTTCACATACGGCTTAAAAGGCTACTGCTATATTCCTATCATGTATCACAGGATGGAGGGTTAGATGCTTTGCAGGGACAAATCTTGGAGGGAAATGGACTCCACACCTTGGTAAGCATGCTCTTGTCAGAAAGCAGTGATCACACGCCTTGGTAGAGTAGATACATATTTATTTCACACTTACACTTTGTTCCAGAGGATTTATATCTGTGTTTCTGTCTCATACAATTCCACATTCCTATCCCTTGTGTAAAGTAAAAACTAACACTGTCTTGGTTCTGTGGCCTTTTACTTACATGGTCTTTTACTTACCTTCCCACCCTCTAAATCTTTATAAATAATAAAAACTAAAATATTTCTTCTTCTCATCCTGTATACTTTTATTTCTACATGTCCCAAAAGATCATGAAATGTCAAAACTAGGTATGTTTATTCCCTAAATTGTCAGGATACTTACCTGCAACTGACCTAGGAAGGGAACCAGCTGGATATATATTATCTAGTTTCCATGGTCCAGATCTACAGACATTCAGGAAAATGTCAGAACTCAAAATTAGCTGAATGGGTGATGTTTACAGTGATAGTGTGATGGGAAAACAGGAAGCATGGACACAATATGTCAGGTTCTGACAGAGTAAAATCATTTTGACAGATAGTGTCTGCCTCAGCAACCTGATTAGATTTCACAGGAAAGTTAGCCATAATATGGTGATGATGATTTTCTTTAGCAAGGATCAGCCCAACTAGCTTCTGCTCCACAATTGGGTTAGACACCTTTATAATTGCTCTTTCTGTGAAAATAAGAAAGGGTAAGTGAGTAACTGAAAGTTGACTGGATGTGTGAAAATAACAACTTCTGCAGTTGTTCAGCTTATAGTGGGGGTTTGCCAGGTTTGTCCAAAACATCACAGCAGCTTTGTTATGTTTTCTGCCCCTCTGCTTAGTCCCTGGCATGTTACACAAGTGAAGATGGTGCTGTGTGGCTTTAATAGAGGAGATGGAACAAAAATTGGGCTTTCAAACTTGCACTGATTTCTTCTGTTTCATTGAAACTGACTGAAGAATTAAAAATTAAAAAAAATGAAATAAAATAAAACAAAACAAGACAAAGCAAAGCAAAACAAAACAAAACAAAATAAAATAAATAAAATAAAATAAAAATAAAAAACAAAAGGGAAATACTTTCAGTTAAACATATCTAGTGTAGGATTGCTGTCAAGGTAGACACAGGTCTGTAGGTACTAGTAACAGCCTTCCCTTAGCCTCACACAGAAAATCAATCTCTAACATAATGATCTGGAAAGACTTTTGCAACTTTTCTGGGCAATATACACTCGATTCCTATCTGTACAATGGAAATATTCAACAATATGGATGGAGAGCTCTTCTTCCTGGCAACATATTATGCTCTATTTGAACATAGGATGTTTGGGTTTGAATCTAGCTGATGAGACTAGCACTCCAATCTGCTCCATCTCCCCCAGGTACTCTGATGAGAGGTATTTTGTAAATACCTAGTAGAAACAACCTGCTGTACAGTGAAATGCTGGAATAATGCACTGCCAGGCTCTGCAGGAAAGGATTGCTGTTCCCACTTTCAGGAGAAGAGTTATCAGTCCTAAATAGGAAGGGCTTCCCTACAAATAAAATGCCCTAGGGAATGGGGTAAATAAAGGTAAAATGTTGTGTTCCGCTTTTTCCTCCCTGCAGAACACCCTTAATTGGATGGCTCCTGGCTCAGTACACTGCATTTTAAGAATGCCTTTCTGAAACATCTTGCTCTGTCAAGCATTACCTACAGCAAATCACATGGCCAGTTTGGGGCCTCAGTTGCTGCTCTGCCAGGCCAGGTGCTGGTCTCCTGTGATGCATCTTGTTTTGGCATCCATGTTGTTTTACTACCACAGATGTTTACAGCAATGTAGAAGCAAATCTACTCATTTTTTGCCTTTTTTTTTCTCCTCAGTTTTTATCTACTTTGATCCCAAACAAAACACTTAATTTGTGTGCAATTGCTTTTTGGCTTTCACATGTACATTTTCCCTTTGTAATTTTTGCCTCAAAGTCATCTAGAGTGTTTAACAGATTTCTAATCTCATATAGCGTTGCTAACAAGAAAGCAAGATTTCTGGCAATCCTTATTGCCAATGCATTCAACTGTGGCTTATTTTACCTCACTACATGGGTGAAAGTTGTTTAACAAAACCTGTGGATGGCTCAGGCAGGGCAAGTTTCAGCTACCTTAGCTAAATGCCAAAAGGACTGAGCCAAGGTCCACCAAGCTGAAAGTGTCTTTTCTTTCATTGACTTCAATGAGCTTTAGATGGGGAAATAAGTCTATTTACTACAAGCCATAGAAAATTGTAAAACCCCTTCTGCAACCTACCACAGGGGAGGAACAGAGTCCCAGGACATGTTAATGAGAATTGCACACACTTGAAAAAGTTGTTTATATTGGACACTGCTGCCTTCAGATTTTCATACTTTCTGTAGGACATTTCCTTTCATTTCCATGTTTGGTTGCAACCCAGTGGTGATATTTGATGCCTTTTCCCTTCTTGCTCCGTTTGGTAAGTTCCTGTTTCAAAAAGAAATTCTACCTACACTTTTTTGGTTTATTTTTTTTAAAGTCAAAGTCAAAGCAAATTGCTCCTGGTGGAAAGTGGTTCTTTACTAAGAACCAAAATTTTACAAGGTCTGTACTACAGAGATGTATAAAACAAAATAAGAAAGTAAATTTAATTGGGGATTGCATGATTTCAGGGTCTAGAACCAAACTCCTGTTCATCTACTGTTACAAACTGATACACATCAAATACAGATATTGAGGGTGCTGGAATTTTTTATTCAAAACTTTTCCAAAAATCTAATTTTCTGCTTATGCTCTTAAGTGTCATTTCTGCTGGGATTGAAGTGTGTGATTGCCAGTATCTGTTTCACATCTAATTCCCATATTAATCTCCAAATTACTTGTCAGCATTCTTCTGACATTGCCTGAGGGCATCAGTCATTACACAAAACACCCATGGGAGTCGAGAACTGGTAGTTCTACTTGAGGAGACCAGGGAACTATCTAACAGGCTTGCACTGTGGATGTGAGATCAAAATGCTGGAGCAAATAAAAGAACTTACAAATCAATCCACTGAACCTAAAATTGATTTGTTAAAGCACTTCTCCAGGTTCATTTTCTTTCTCTGTTAGGGGGGATTCAAACTTTCATCTCCTATAAGAATACTTAAGCAAAATACTGGGCTATAAATGGAGAAATACGGCAGAGTAATAAAGAACATGATCATAACTCTTCTCATTCAACCTCGTCTTGCATAAATAGCCCCAAATCATCCTAAGGGGTTCAAATCATTTTTGGATGCTGAACTGCCCTGTGGACCAAAGAAAACTCCACTCTCATGAAATAATTTAAGACATTAAAGGAAGATTACGATATCACAAGGATTCAGTGAAGACTTACATGGCTCTATCCTGTACCCATATATAATAACTAACTCAGCATGACCAACAAGGGCTTCCTCGAGACAATTTTCTGCTAAATTTAGCAAAAGAGAAGAGATGATAAGAAGTTGAGGGAAAGTTTAAAACTGAGTTATGTGGCTCCTTGCTGACAAAGGCTCTGTCTACATCGTAATTGTAATAATTGTGCATTGTATTTGTAATAGTTGTGCTCAGAAATTACATCCTTTCTCTGTCCTTACTAGCAAGCAATAAAATGAGAGAAGCCTTGTGGGGAGTGGGGAGGGATGTGATGTAGTGAGTAAGTCCTTAGAAGGAGACTGTGAGCATATGCACCTTCTTGAAGGAAGGAGGAAGCTATAGGGGTGAACAGCAGCAGGAAAGGATGTGGAGAAAAGTCAGGAAAGATCCAAAATGGCTATTTTGGCACAGAGGAAGGTGCAAAGAACTGAAGAGATCAACCTGTCAACCGATTGCAATCTATCACCCTCCACTTGTTGTGATAGCTACAACGTTGTCCAAAATGTGAGCATAGGCAGAGGGATGAAAAAGGAGTAATAATTTTCATTTCCACTAAGAGGGCAAAACTAATGTAATATGAAGAAGATTCATGGAAAGATATTAAGACTTTTTGCCTGACTCACATTTCTCTGTACTGTTTCATATATCTTGAGAAAAAATACCAGCTCCAGCACACTTCCAAACATGTCTCTTAATTGCAGTTAAAATAAATATTTGTCCTGATGCTTTCGGAAGGTGGGGTCTGGCCTGAAGGACATTATTTTTGTCTGCATTAAATTTAAAGACCTTTGGCATGGCCAGAACAATAAGTACAAACTTAGTATGCATGAGAGTTGGGTCATGTGTGAAGAAGGAAGAGTTTTATTTCTGGAGAAGGTCCCTAACACAGTGAGGCTTCCTTCTGTCTTGGACTCAGCCCAAGCAGCTGTCATGCACCTGTCTGTTCGAGAACCATTTAGGCCAAAGGGTAAGCCAAGAGGCTGTCCACAGGTCTAAAATATATCCTCAGAATGCTACCATGCTCACTGTTAGCATTGAGTAGAATGCTGTGTCTAATGCTACAAAAGGTGAGGGATTATTCAGATATACTTTCCCCAAATTTGTAATCCCCTCACAAGACTAAGAGAAAATGCGTTTAAAGCAGAAAAATCAGCTGATTATTAATTCCTGCTTCCAAATGAGAAAGCAATAGTTATTACCACTTGCATGTTTTGCTCTGTTTCCTCTACAGGGCAGTATTAAATCATTAACTCTTCTGCTTAATGATATAATCCACAAAATGAATTTCTTCATATTGGTACATAAAATTAAATTTAACTGAAAGTCTGACATGATTAATGAAACAGTGGAAGAATGCATTTTTCTGAGTCCTAAAACACACAGGCATGCATGAAGGTATCAGAGTAAAATGAGTTAAATTCCTAATAAAACACACAGAGACTCACACCAACACACGTACATTTTCCCTTGTGGTTTGTTGTGATAAAGAGGATTTGTATACTTCAGACATCACACACAGATATTTGAAAATAAATGGAAATGGTGTTTATGATGTTAGTCATCATGATGGAAAGAAGGATTAGAAAAATAATTTACAGAGTAATTTAAAGTGGAGGCTAAATTGATCAAGTAGTTAATTTTATTCTTGTAAAGCAATGTAATATGTGTAAAGCCCTCTCTGTGTGGGATTATTAGGTGAAGAAATAATAATACCTTATGTTATCTCACATTACTATGTTATCCCACACAAAGCCCATTAAGTCTATGTAAATGTTCCTGTTGTACTCAGTGGCCTCTTCTCTGAGTCATGAGCAAATCTGATTACCAGTTCTCAAAAAATAAATATTCCCTCTCCCAAAGTTAGAATATTCATAAGTGGAGCTAGTCAGTGAAGTGAAAGTGCCTTGTCACCTTAAAAATACACCCCTGTATTAGATCACAAGCAAAGTGTTATGGTTCAAAGTCTGTCAGCCTGAAACTAGGCAATCAACTGTTCTGATTTCTTGCACCACCTGAATCTGCCCTCCTTGAACATATTCACTGGGGAAGCTGAATGCAAGGCCTGGGGTAACCCATTTGAATACATCTGACTGTGATATGCTGGCAAATGAACTGTGCACCACAACTTGAGTTTAGTCTCTGCTGGTGAAAGTAAAAAATAGTTAGCTGTTGACAAGCCGATTAGGTCTACATGAAAATGAGCTTGGGGGTCTCGGTCCAACTCCCACATAGTAATTTGTTAATAATGCTTAATATCTTCTTGGTCTCCAGGCACCTTGTAATCATTACAATGTATTTATCTGCATAACACTCGTGAGACAGCAAAGGGCTATTTCATAACGCTTTACAGAAGGAGAATGCTTTAGAGAAGATAGGTCATCTAAGCAGGCCTCCACAGATCTAGGGACTACTCTACAAAGGGTTCTTGAATTCAGCCAAGCAGAATCTAGCTCTTCAATATTCAGTGCTTAGTTTTTCTGTGCACAGGAGAAAAAATGCCAACACAGTAAGTGATGAATTGTTTATGACACAAAGTAGAAAATAAGTGGGGCTTAGGTGACCCCTAGGTATGATTACAACTTCTTGCCTGGGTTTGGTCACCTATTGAGGTGTGTGAATCTTACCAGTGGCCAAGAATGTTTCTTAAAAGAAACTCTCAGGGACTGAAGAATGATTTTCCAGTAGCTGCAAAATATGGATAATCTGTTCTTTTTTTCCATGTGACTTTTCTCAGTACTTGCTTGGTTGTCAATCAGACATTTCTCATAATTCTAAAATTAATTTAAAATGAAGAATAAGGAATAAAGGAAGATCCCCCTGTTGTTTTCCTAGTGTCCCTCCAGTGGCTGACATGTGCCTGCTGAAAACTCGTTGTGTATGTCATTCTTGTCCAATGTGACAGTAAAATTATACTTGACAAATGAGCAAGTTGTCATATCAATCAAAGGATGATTTAAGGACAGGCTTACTTTTTTTTTTTTTTTTTTTTTTTTTTTTTTAAGTAATTAACCTTTTTTTTTTTTTTTTTTTTTTTTTACAGCATTTTCTACCACATGAGGTGTTACAAATGGCCCAGGAAAGCAGCGCACTGCTCTCTTCCCCTTGGCTTCATCTACGGGTCTAGTACTTAAGCCATTCAGGTAGAGAGATAGAATTATTTTTACTTCTATGATTGAAGATCAGGAGGTATCTTCAGACTGATGTTAACAGTAGCAGGAACAATTAAGCTTTTATCTGGATATCTATGGTCTGGAAATTCTCCCACAAAGGCAATTCTTTCAAGGAAAGTCACATCTACAAGGAAATTATATTCTATTTTTATCTACTGTAATATTCAAGGCAAAACTCAGCAGGCAGGGAAGACCAACCCATTTCCAGTATCTCAGCGGTGTCTGAAATCACATGGAAACCCTGCTTGGCTGTAGTAGGATGATTCCTTGTACTATATATGGGCCAACCCATTTGTACTTAGCAAAACAACATTTAAGCAGCCCTCCCTGGTGAAATTGTGGCTTAGCCTAACTCTAGGGTCTTAGTCCAACAAAATATCATTTTTAATCTTGTGAAATCAGCCTCCCTCAGATCTACTTTACTCAGATTGTGTGCCTTTCCTGTGGTCTGATCAAGGGTGCTCATTTTTGTGTCTTCCTATATCCTATGCTGCAGTACTGTCAAAGTACTTGTAAGCAAATGGGATTGAAAAGATTGTTTTATATTATTTATTTTACCTTTTCCTTCTTTCAGCATTAGTCCCTCCCCTATTTTTTCCCCCTTAACCCTGATCTTTGTTTTTCTGTGTTCTGCTTTGTGCTGTGCCTGTTATTTTGGGTTATGTCCATCTTCCATATAATTGCTTCTGAAAGGCTTAAGGTAAACACAGAAAAGCAGACTGATAAACAATTGCTGCAAGAAAGCCAAGTATAATAAAAGATAGCAGCGTGGAGCAATATTTGGGAGTAGGATATAATTTTAAAGGTCAATAATGCACCAAGAAAATTTTGCCTGAAGCACAGCTCACAAAGATAACAGAGATGGTATCTTTGGATTCTTTAGCTGCTAAATGAGTTTAAGTCAACCTCTGAGTTTATCTTTCTATCTTCCACCTTGTTTCAGGCTTGTCTTTTCCTTCCATCCTTCCTTCTGTCCTTCCTTCCTTCTTTCCTTCTCCTTCTCCTTCTTCTCTGCCTCTCTCTTGTTCTCTCTTTCTCTATACCAGATTTATCATGGCTTATAGAGTCACTTAGAAAGTCTCAAAACACATCTCTTTAGAGTTAATTAAAATTATTTTTCACATCATAGCCTTCTGCAGCAAACACTTGCTGGATTAGTAAGTCAGCAAACAGAGAGTAGGTTTTTAATTTCCAGGTTGTGTTGCCTGTTGGATAAGTATCTGTATTAACACAGGGATGATTTTTAGTATCTCTGTTTCTGTGAGCACAAAACTCATGGACTTTCTGTGTTTGTTTCCCTCTCTATCCCTTGCCACTGTGGTAGATTCAGCTGAAGTCTTAAAAACTGAATTTGTCACAGGAAGACCTTCATCTCCATGGGGTCTTCGAGTCCTACAGCAATAGTACCAACAATCTTAAAAGCAAACAAACAGATTAATTCAATAATTCATCTGAATATAATGAGTTTTAGGATTTATTTATCCTGAGTTTTGTTATCAAAATAGATAATTATTTGAAGTTTAAAAGATATTTAAATGTTGCATTACACTGTAATAAGCTCTCAACTTCTAAGATAATAAAGCCCATGGCAATAAAGATATAGTTGTACCTGTCCAGATTTTTCAGTAGTCAATTAGGATTCCTGAGTTCTTCATTTCTAAGTTGGCATCCTGAACAAACCTTGTTTTTGAAAGCTGGGTGCTCATATTCTTTTTTTTTTTTTTTTTTGCCGGTTGAGTGCTTCCAATTAAGACTAGGAAATTGTTGATTACTCCTCCAAATTTGGCAACAAACATCCTACTATAGTAGCATGACTTAAGGGAAATCTACAGTTTGATCTAAAACTGCCAACACTTTGATGATTTTTCTCCCAGGTTGCTAAAGCCCTGTGCAAAGACAAGTGAAGGTTGTAAATGGATTTTAGTTTTGATAAACACAAAGTTTACATTTGCAGACTCTGTTTGGTACGCTGCTGTTGTCTGTCTATCTGTCTGCATGGAAAAATTCACCCACTGACAAGCACAAGTAGAAACTGGATGAGAAGAGCAGGGTTTGCCTGTTTCTTGTGTGGTAAAGTGCATCTTGGTTTTTATACGGTGTCCTGTTTCATCCCATAAGAAACACATTCAGGATTTAATCTGTTTGTCTATAAATGCCAGCACAAATTGCTAGGCAGGGAGGAACTTTGAGTAATGACCTATTCAATTTTCTTCACGTGTTAATTCAATGCTCCCCCCATGTCCTGTGCAGGCCAGGATAGACTGGCTGCAATTAAGACCTCTCAGGCAGGCTCTGTGTTTATGGGATGCATGATAAATCATGAGTTTTTTTTCTGGCCCAGGCTGTAAAAACGATAAGAGAAAATGATTGCACTAGCCATTCTGGCTTTTGCATTTATAGACTCCTAAGCTATAACAGCATATATTTCAGAAACAGAGACCACGGCCCTATAACAGGTTTTATGCTATGGGCTAGTTATGATGAGCATGCAATTGTAAGTGCTGGAGTATGTGCCATCAAATACAGCCATGTTTGGGGCTGAAAGTGGGAACTTGTACACTCCTCCTGTTCTCTGGGACAGACATAATATCATCCACATATCAATACATGCTGCTATTTTGAGACTTTGTGAAGTGAGCACATCTGATGCTTTATTATCCCTAAGACAGAACCAGCAGCATCAACAGCTCCTTGGGGAAAATTAGGCATGGGGAAACAAGGGGCTGAAAAAAATTCCTCAATAAAATATTAAACTAAACCCCATTATTACCACAAAGTTTGAACACAAATACCATAAGCCTCCTTTGGGATGTCTGTGAGGCTATTCCACATACGGAGCTGACATTTCTCTGATCCTCTTCTTCTCAGTTTCTCCCAATCTTACTTCTGAAACCAAAGATCAGAAAGAGGTTGTGTGTGCAATAAAACTCTTACCATATCTGACATACAAATGCAAAAGACAACTAATACTATCAGCTACAATTAATTGTGCTAAAAACATGTCCAAGAGACAGCCACATATGGATCTCAACAAAACAGATTATTTTAACAAAAGAAGAACTATTTCCTGATACTAACTAATTATGTGTTGCTCTAGATATTTTCTCTCTTTTCTTGCAAGGTAACATGTACCCACAAGAAGGAAGTTACTCAATTTGGCCAGTCTCAAGCTCTGATATTAATATGCAGCTAGTACAAATAGGTTAAACTTTGGCTGTTTCTAATTATCCTTTTATTGAAGCCAAAAAATTCCTATGTATATGTTTTAATGCCTGTTCAACCTCCTTTCATACTTCTATTTTTAGTTCAATAAAACTCAGAAAAAAAAATAATAATAATAAAAATAATAATAATAATAAAAAACACCTTGGCTTTATTTGCTTTGGTTTTCCCTCTGTTGGTTCCTGAATTATGTGAAGGTGGACACATGACTGAATGCATTGAATTATTGCTCACTGGCTGATCCTTGAAAACCACCAGTTGGTTTCGCAGCCCATCTCAGTTGCAAAATAAAACACTCTGGCTTGAAATTCTTTTGTGGAGTTTTTACTACATAATTCAGTTTGGCTAACGGTATTCCAGTTACTGTTATGGGGCTGTGAATTAAACCAGCATGCTATGCTGTTCAAGATGACCTTGTATGATATCACCTTCTGTACCGCTTCATTTCACTAACATAGGTGTAAAATCCTAACTCATTTACCTAGACAAAGAATGTCAGTATCCCACAGTTCCCACTCAGGGATAAATTTTATATGCATATTTTGTATGCAATGTATGTATGTATGAAATGGTGAGGACCCCAAACACTAATCCTACATATAAGTGATTAAATATGTATTCTGAAGCTGGAACCAAACCCCAAAGCCCAGTACAGACATAAACCCCCTGGCAGGATTGCAGCAGCACGTCTCCAATGCAGAAGAAACTCTAAAGCAACGTGCATTACATCATTCCAGGTTCACCTTCTCTTTCTTTTTAAATCAGTCCGTTCACCTTAATCAATAATTTCTTTGCTTGTTTCTGAGTGTCGTTTGCCCTGCTTCTTTCTGGCATTCAGACACCCTGAACTAAGACAGGCCTATTCATCTTCCTGCCTTGCAGCTCTCCATAAGTGAGCCTAGCAGCTTTAATATTTATTGGCAGTTTAGATTCACTTCAACACATTCGTTTCTCCAAAAACTAGCCAGATACTGCTTTTTCATGTCCCCAGAAATGTTTCTTATCTCTGGTAAGTGTTTAGGGCCAGGCTGAAATAAGCAGCTGTTTTGCTATTGATTCCGAGAGGCCTTCACTTTGGCTGTTGCTCCATTGATAAAAGTAATATCACGTTTTCAAAATGTAATGACATAAACATGCATTTATCACACAGCTTATCATCCTCTTCTCCACTCTGTGTAGTTTTTGTGTAATAGGTTCTGCATGAGCACCCAAACCCAAAGATAAACAGAGCAGGAGTTAAACGAGCATGAAGAGCTGCTTCCCACAACAGTGAAGCTCCAAAGGTGATGTAAAATTTGCAGCTCTGTGGAGGTGACTTCGGTCCTTCTGCTGGCACAAACAGAGATTTATTTCCATGTCTTTTCATTGCATTAGTCTGGCTTTTACCACCCAGATTTCCTGCCTTTTTGCCAGGAATCTGCCCAGAATTTGTCACCTTGTTCCAGGGACCTTTTTACACCTCAAAGACTCTCTTCTTTTCTGACTGACCTTCGCTTCTCCCTGTCCAACAAAATGAAAACCCTAGCATTTACTAGCTGTATTTACAGTGTCATAAAAGATTTCTTGCTGAGAGACATATATTCCCTGATATGATTCTTTTTAGGGTAATAGGAAATCATTGTGCAAGAATAAAAAACTCTGATTTTTATCTTGTGCCCTTGTCTTTCCTTTGTGTCCCACAGTGTTTTAATTAAGCTGTAATTTCGAAGCTCTCTAAGATAGGGATATATCTGCCTTTGCTCACATTAAGTACTTTATAGTATGTTGTAATGAGAGAAATTTTGCAAATCAGTCTGCTGGCATGTCACCAATATACTAGAGTTTAGTTAATAGTGAGCTTAGGAAATAGACAGCTCTGTGAAATCTAGTTTGTTTTATTGTGATTTGCTGATATCTCTTAAACTCAGTGCATTCAGTTCATGCCTATTTGAAGGACTTCCTAGGACAGAGGATGGTAGATTTTGAAACCATATCATTATGTCTTTCTTTTCTATTAACTCAGTCAGTGACATCATATTATCAATAGCAACTATAATTAGGTTTATAAATCCCACACTGATCCAGAAAGGGGGAACTAGACCTTAAAGATGTACTAACTTGTTCTTGAGATGGTAAGGAAGGAATTAACAAACAAATACGGCAGCTGGAGAGATGGAAAAATTTAGAAAAAAAGTATTTGTGGACTAAGGAAGTGCTTTAGGAAAAGTAAAAGAGTACACAACAGTGGGGATCTACTGGAAAATAATACAGAAAGGAGCCAATCTTAGGAGTTCAATTCAAATTAATGACTTTTACAGGACATTTAACATAGAAGCTAAAAAATCCAACATACAATTTTTACTCTCTCCTACCTGCTCTCTGGAGGAAATCACAGGAACCAAGCTTAAGACGAGTCAAAGGTCCAACAAATTCCACTAACAACAATTCCAAGAGACTTATTGCGCTTGAGAGGAGAAAAATGTTACTTCACTTTTCTTCTATTTGAATTATTTGACTTCTACAGAGACACGCTTGGTATAAGCTGTGCAAAATTTTGTTTTGGAAAAGGAAAACAGAAATTAAACACAGGAGTCAGGGAATTTTATTGGTCTTCCTTGAATGACTTTTCGCACAGTGAACACATTTAGCCTTAATTTATTTCCTAGTACAGAAAAAAAACATGTTTTTGATACGAGTCTCCTCTGTGTCTTCTTTGTGCATTTGGGATCATTTTCTCTAGAACATTCTCTTACCTTTCACACTCTACCCCATTTGGTGCTAATGTATCATCACTGCTTACAATTGTAAAAAGTTCTAACAAGTGTGCTAGAAAGAGTACTAATTCACTTGCACTAATCAAGTGCCAAATTCAGAGGCAACGAGAGTGTGGACAAGAGGGATGTGAAATTCAGGTTGGAGAATTGAGACTGCAGCAATTAAAGGAGGGAGGAGAGCATGAAGAAACGAACTCCATCTTCAAAGAAAGATAGGGAGGGACACCTTTTGGGTATATTAGCAGTTAACAAATGCCTCCAATCTCTCTGGTAGAATTAAACATGTTTCCTACTAATTTCCTAGGCATGTGCATGTTCTGGGGAGAGAAACATTAATTAATACTAAATATCTAACTCATGGCCTGCCTCAGCTTTCAAGGCAAATTATAAATATTGCCAGGAAAGATCATTAAAAACAACACAGATGGAATGTTCAGCTTGATTTGTAGAAATTGCCTAGAAGCAAAGGTGCTGTGAAGATGGATGAGTTTGTTAAAAAGGAAAGAATATTTCAAATATCTTTTCATAAGAAAATGAATAACTCCTTCCTACCTCTGCAATGTGGTCAGAAATACATGCATACATAGCAAAGGAAAAAATAAAAAAAAATAAAAATAAAAATAAATAAATAAAAGCTTCTCTCATTACTCATTATCATGGGAAGCTCACAGACTGAAAAATAACGTGTGTCTGGTGCTTTCTCTTGACAGAAATTTTTCAAGGGTTGGAGCACAATTACCAGCAAATTCTAGACTCCCCTAACAGATTTCCTGCCTTCAGCTCTCTGCTCTAACTCATGCTAACATGTTTCTTCTATCTTTTACTCCTGACTCTGATGGTCAGGATGAAATCCAACAGCATGACCAGGGAAACCTCAGATATTTCTTGCCAGGGGGAATGTACACTTAGAAGTCTTAGTACACTTAGTTAAGGGAATTAAAAATCAGATTATAAAATTATCTGAAACATTTGGAAGACAATTTTCAGACAAGCTATTAGAATTAGTAAAATATGTTCTTTTAACATCCAGGGGAATATCTGCATAACCAAATGTTTTTACATTTCTGATTTATTTTGAAGATAATCGGTTTTGAAGAGCTAATGGTTATTCAGATACAGAATAACAGAATTACCACATCACAGAATTACAAAATGTTTGAGGTTGGAAGGGATCTCTGAAGATCAGCTGTTACAAACCTTCTGCTCAAGCAGGGTCACCCACCCAGGACCATCTCCAGATGGCTTTGGAATATCTCCAGGGGTGGAGAATCCACAACCTCTCTTGGCAACTTCACAGTGAAAAAGTGTATCCTTGTGTTCAGAGGGAACCTCCTTTATTACAGTTTTTGCCCATTGCCTCTTGTCTGGATATCACTGAAATGAGCATTACTCTATTCTATTTGCACCCTCCCGTTATATACATTGATAAGATCCTCCTCAGTAGCTTCTCTAGGCTGAGCAGTTCCATCGTTCTCCACCTTTCCTCACACTAAAGGTGCTCCAGTCCCTTAATTTTCCTAGTGGTTTCAAGTTTCTCTTGTACTGGGGAGCCCAAAACTGGACACAGTACTCCGGGCATGACCTCACTCCTGCTGAAGAGAGGGTAAAGATCATCTTCCTGGACTGCTGGCAACACATAGACTTTTTTTTTGGCACAATGGCACATTGGTGGCAGCATAACTGGACCCAGCCTTTCAGCTAGTTTTCAATCCACCTCACACTCTGCCCACCCAGCCTATCCATACACAGTTTATCTATGAACATCTTGCAGAAAACAGTGTCAAAGGCCTTACAGAAGTTCTGGCAGACAATATCCACTGCTCTTCTCTCACCTACCAGGCCAATAATTTATTTGTACAAGTTCATCAAGCTGGTCAAACATGATTTCTCCTTTGTGAATCCACATTTACTTCTCCTGATGACTTTTCTGTCTTTCAAGTGCTTGGAAATGGTTTCCAGGATTAGCTGTTCGACACCTTCACAGGGATAAAGGCAAGACTGACCAGCTTGTAATCCCCTGGGTCCTCCTTCTTACCATTCTTGAGGATAGGAGTGACATATGCATTCCTCCAGTCTTTGGGCACTGCTTCCAATCACCATGATTGTTCAGTTATAGAGAGAGACCTCACAATGACATCTACCAACTCCCTCAGCGCTCATGAGTACATCCCATCAGAGCTCATGAGCTTGTGAATGTCTTTGCTTAAGTATTCCATTACCTGATCCTCTTCCACCAAGGGTACATATTCCTTGCTCCAGACTTTTCCTCTCATTTCTAAGTCTTTATATTTCTAAGGACTAAAAGAGGCATTCAGTACCTCAGGATCTCAAGAAAGACCTCTAGAATTAAACAAACTTCCTATTCATAGCTACAGTCCCCCAAGACGATATGTCTACTGACTCTCCTGATCTTCTGAGGGAACAGACTGAAGAGCATTTCTAGAAATTAGGATTTTTATCTATAAAATTTTTTATTTTATTTTATTTTATTTTGAGGTCGCAGTAACTTTTTCTGCCAAAATTCTTTACTGCCTTTATCTTGAACTATAGCTTCTATCTCGAAAGTGTGGGAGTACACAATCTGTGTTATAACAAAAGGTTTTTCTCCTCTGTGGGCTCCTTTGATCACACAGATAAATTTATTCATCAAAGAAATTTATTTGAACTTCAAATTTTATTTCATGACACCAATATCAGTAATATAGTTGCAATTGACTTAATCAGGGTTGAGGGTCAGACTTCAGGAAATACTAATGCTGTACTACAAGGAGGGGGACAAATTTACCCAACACCAAGATTTTTTATGAAATCACTTAAGTTTATGTGATCAGATGGAATATGGTTCTCACAATTTTACAAAAACAAACTGATACATCATAAACTTTTTTTTTTTTTTTTTTTTTTTTTTTTGCTTTTACAGAGAGCCAGAGAACAACCATGACAGATTCCCTAACATCTTGTAAGTAAGTCTCTGACAAATAATTTTAAGGATATTTAGACACTTTGTTTAAAGCAAAAAAACAACAACAACAACAAAACTCACTCTTCTAATTTTCTTATTATTTTTTGCATTCTTTCCCTATCTCCCCAACAGGCTTTATGAAACTGCCGCAGTACCTAAAATATGGATTTTAGTACCATTTGGATAATATTTCCCTTCTCCTATTATGGGACAGATATTTTCCCAAGACAATATAAAATAACATAGCTCTTCAGATGGCTGCCTGGCAATAGCTCAAAAGGAAAGGAAGGCAGAGAAATCTTTGGAGAAACTGATGAAAATGTCAAGGATACAGTACGAAAAAGATGAAATCTCCATTGCTGAAACATGCTTGCCAACTGATAGGTTACATTTTGCTTTAGATAGACATTATTGCATAGATGTTGAACATCATACATAAAATGGATGTGCCCACACAGGAGTCTTTCTCTCACCGCTTTTAAAACACCATGGAAGCTTTATCACAAACCCAGCCATGATTTTGACACCAGTGCTAAATATGCTGCTACAAAACCTAAAATCAATAGGCTGGAAGGTGAACCGATTCTTCAAATCAACCCTGGCTGTCACGGTCACTACTGTGTGGCCACATCCTTGTAGCTACATCTGCCAATGATCCATGCATAAGACTTCTCTGTCAGAAACACTGTGAACTTCTGCATGAATTCAGAGGCCAGAATACAGTCAATATAAAGCCTTATAATGACATATTTCAGGCTTTGAAACATGGAGAACCAAAAGTGGTGAACAGAGCTACCCTGATAATCAAACACTCCTTTACATTTATAGAGCATTTGGAGGTCTCTTCATTAAACTGCTGCTTAAATGTTAAATGGAAATACATCTAAATATTTGGGAAGTATTATACTACTAATACTATTTTTATTTTCCAGAAAGGTTGCAGAACCAAGGCTTTCATTATCTGTAACCACTTAAGATTCCAAGTTACTTTTGCTAAAGAGGGAATGATTGCTTTGGTGTCTGGGCTAAGATCCAAATGAGTAATTACATTCTGCAAGCCTACATTCTTCCTCAAGTTTTATACTAGATAAAGTTCTTTTCACTTAGCAATGTTGCTTTTTAAAGACTGACATCGTCCAAGCCAGAGGCAGCTGCATTTCACTGATGGGTGAAATAATTCCTATGTAAACATAATTTGAATAAATCAAGTGCTTTGTGGTTTTCAAAAAGCAATGTCCACTCCAACTCGTGTTTTTTATTTGTTACATGCATGGAATAAAACCCTGTAATGCAAACGAAACAAAAATCCATCAAATCTCTGATTTCAGGAAACTGCCTAAGCACAGGCAATAGGGAAAAATGCTTTGGGCAGTTCACATTTACTTTCAAGTGTTTTGTTCATAAACAGCTTTTAATGAAATGGATTTAAACTGAGTATGATGCATATAAAAATAAAACAGCTATTCACCTGCTGAAAATCCCATTAACAAAACTGCAAATAAGATGAACTGAAATTAATAAATCTGTGAACTTCCTTGAGATATATTTTAGAAGTCTCCAGCTCAGTAAATAATTAATTGGTATGAGATTTTGCTTCTGTTCAGAAATATAAACTCTTGCAGCATAGATTAAATGTGCTTTACTTACTAATGATTCTCAATGCATCAAAGCTGAGAGGTGGCAAGGCAGAAGAGCTGAAATGAATAACTAAAAGGCAACAGTGAATTTGTCAGGCTGTACTAAGGTGTTTGTAAATCAGATCTTGAATTTAAAATGCAGTTCTGTTCACAAAGTATAGTTCAGAGCACTGTTATGGGCAAGTTGTGGCACAATGCTCAGTACCATGTTGCTATGTCCATAGTTTCATTCTAGACGATTGGCTATAACCAAAGATAGTGAGTAGTTTCCTTCTGCTGTTTTCTCCATGATGAGCCTTTTACAAAGAAGAAAAGGAAATCTTCTCATACAACCCTGCAAGGGACAGGAAACCACCCCTTTGTAGGACGAGATCCATATATAGCTCCCACAAGAAAAAAATAAATAGAAATAATATATACTAAGAAAAAAAAAAAAAGAAGAAGAAGAAGAAATGGAGGTGGGAAACCTGTGCTAACAGAATACCTCCTTTCTCAAGACATGTTGTGTCTGCACCAGCTATTTCTTTGTGGTAGGGTTTTACTTGCTTGATTCCTGCTCTTGTGCCTTGGAATATGCTGGCACCCCACTCATGCCCATTCCTCCCAGGCCAGGAACGAATTGTTTTCTTCTGGTAATATCCAAGTGCCTCTTCCCACTAGCACTGCTTTTTGATCCAGTTTTGCTGAAAGACATTTTTTGTACTGAAATCATGGAATTTAAGTGGAATCAATCATAAGCAATATTATTGCTGCATAATAGCTCTTATTAGGCTCAATCTTGTTATTGCAAGGTATTGATTAGACTGGTCAAATTTCTTACAGCTTAAAGGATTTTACATCATTTACAGTAATTACCAGTCTTCCTAACTGGTAAAGATATCTCTGAACGCCCTGAAGGACATCCCGGATGGGCTGAAGTTGTAGGTAATTTCCTTTTACTTTGTGAAGTCATGATTTTGTCCACTTCAAGAAGTGAAGAATATTTTTAATTTAAATACAGATTTCCCATACCAGCTCAGTGCCATGAGGAGCAGCAACCTGAGGCAAGGGAACACTCTCCCTACTTCCCATATTGGATAACCTGGCACATCTCTTTTCTCCAGCTGCAGAAAAATCCCACACATGATTTTATTCACCTTAAGTCTGAAGCTGGGTATGTGGAGATATTACATGTTCCCTCAGTGCTGTGACTGAACTAAAAGCACTGCAGCTTCCTACTGCTGTGCATGTGGGCTCACCGACCTAGAATTTCCTTCTGAAAATTTATCTTCCCAAAGTCTAGCTATGTCTTGCTGTCACTGTATGTATGCACCCCAATTTGAATAAAGTACTTTGGCATTGTAGTCACCTTTCCACTCAGGAAATGTGTCCATTTTCCCTGGATGATTAAGTTCTTTGCATGTTAATTTCAGGCACAAATCTACCTGTATAATCATTGTATAATAATTTATTTTTATTTTTACTTTGCTGCAAAGCAATCAAGGGCTAACACTTTCATAGTAAATCAGTTTATCGAAGAAGTAATAACAACAAGTCGTTTTCATTCATCTAAATGACAGCCACTGACATTGGAATATACCTTGCTGCAAAGTTTAACTATTAGTACAGTGATTGAGAGAAGAGTGCCTTTGCACTGTGGACTTTGTTCACATTGACATTGATAGCTCATGACAGTTTTGTGTTGGTACCTGCAAGACTGATCTGATACTTAGTGAAGTTTCTGCTGGCATCTCAGTATATAGAATCAGGTTTTCTGAGTGTAGCACCTCAAATGTAGTTCAGTGAGTACTTTCTGACATGTGGATTATATTGCAAGGGAGTGCAGAGGGACATAGTGACTCTTCAGTGTAGCAAAAAATTATAATGTTCCAAATAATATGAAGCATATCAAAAGAGTTGTATAGCCTTTTTCAACCTTAAATGTTTTACTTCTTCTGGTGGAGTAGTCTGAATCAAGTAAATAACTACAATGAGTCCAGAGCAAGAACCCTTGAATTTGACTCCTAGTCCTGGCCAGGATTTAAAATATAACCCTGGGCAAGGTCAAGTTCAGACATTCTGTACCTCAGCTTCCCCATCTGCAGAATGACAATAATTCCTGTTCCACAAGAAGACCGTGGGGCTTAATTAACATCCATAAAGCACCTTGAAATCCTTAGATAAAAGGTTTTGTAAAAGGGCAAAAGTAATTACTGTTATTATAGTGATGCTGCTATAAAATATTCATGGCATAATGGCAAGTCCAGTGAACATTCAGAAGCTTGTAAGATCAATTGCTGTGCATGAATGCACAAGCACATTAGCAGGTTGTACAAGATGCAAGACAATTTCCTTCCAGCTACCAAGGTCCCATCCTGCCAAGGACCAAGAGGACCTGTTCCCCTCTGACCTCGATGAGAAGCTTTTACTAATAGAAGGAAAAGTGGGATCTAGCATCTTGCAGAATCAGTCTCTTAAAAATGCAGTGGAGATTCTCATCATGGAAAAAAAAAAAAAAAAAAAAAAAAAAAGATTTTTTTCATATTGATGCTGTAGTAAACTTCAGTAGATTGTTGTTCTGTCACCCGTCACCAAAGTGATCCACAGCTGACACAAAACATGGCAGATTTTCTTAAGTCAATGCAGCTATGCTGATTTATGACAGTGAAGTTCTTAAGAACACACAGTGTTCTTGAAGATGATTTTTTAAAACTCAAATTACAAATATTACCCCAAATTAAACTAGCTTTGCACAGACAAAATAGATAGATACATAGACACTTTTTCAGATTGTCTTGACTTAATACATATTTAAATAGAAAAAAATGTCAAAATTATCATTGAAAAATATATAAAACATTAATTCTTTAGGATTTAAACCAGCAACTGGATACATTGTGGATTTAAATTATTACTATTCCTTCTGTTCTTGCATTCATTATTACCTAGAGGTTCACAGTACCGGCTGTTTGGTTTTGAAGCAAGATATTATTCATCACTTTCTAACCAACTACAGGACATGCCTAATAACTATCTGTGTTTTGCAATTCAGGTATTTAAGGACTTCTGACTTAAGGACTTCAAAGTAAGGAGTCTAAGTAAGTACTAAGAGTCATATGAATTCTGAACATTCTTGGCACACAGGCTGGTTGCACCTTCTCAGATCACGAGCCTTGACAAAGTCCTGTAGCATTTTATGACATCCCAGCCATTTTTTA
This sequence comes from Oxyura jamaicensis, assembly GCF_011077185.1. Classification (NCBI taxonomy): domain Eukaryota; kingdom Metazoa; phylum Chordata; class Aves; order Anseriformes; family Anatidae; genus Oxyura; species Oxyura jamaicensis. The sequence goes on along the minus strand of NC_048896.1, from coordinate 92,840,459 downwards.
CACATCTGAGTTTAAATCCACTACTTTTAGCCTACTCAAAAAACAGTACCATCTTTAGGGTCCCTCTGAGCATACACCATCTCCTCAACTTACATCCATACTTCAGCACTCTCCTTTTCACTTCATTCATTCCAATATTCATTTGACATTTCCTCAGATTTTAATTGGTAACAAAGGAAGATTTCTTAAAATATGAATCCCAAAGATAATATCAAAATATATAATTACTTCAGTAGGATGTTCTGTGACTTTAACAGAATGTTTCTTGGGAAGAAAACATTCCTCTTCAGCTCTATGAGTCTGTTTCAGTGACCTATAAAGAAGGGGAAATTTGCCTGTGCACAAGAACACAGCCAAAACAGTCAAAATTTACTTGTTAACCCAGTGTGAAGATTGTGGCTTGGAACAGATCACTGAAGCTCTGATGAGACATTGTATAAGTATAGCTAGGAATTTTCAGAGGAGTCTTTTTCACTGGAAATTGTATAGTTGAATCTGTGTCTATTACTTAGAGCTTCTATTTGCAGTGAAGAGCAGTGAAAACCACAAAAGAAAAAAAATAAAATAAAATGTGCCTACAAATAACTGCACTGCTTGACTGCCTCATAGACTTCCAGGAAGCTTTCAGTCTGAATGATTTAGGATCAGATATTCCTAAGCTTCCCAGGACCTTTGGGTCTCATCTGTTGTCTTTTCATAGGAGAACTGCACCAGAACTTCAAATCCTTTGAATAAAAATCAAATTTACCAACATTTACCAGCATTTGGCAGGAAACTTCACCAGTTTCCAAGTTCCCTGGTACTCTGTTTAACAGTTTTCCACAGAGGAAAGCATGCCAGTTCCTTTTCTCCAGCCCATTCCAACAAAAAGTCAGGGACAGTGGGGGAAGCAAATTTCAAGTTCAGAGAAATAGGAATAGTTTTGGTGTGATGGAGTGATCATAACACCTTAGTGGATTTGTAATGAAATGCAAATATTCAAGTTCTGCATATAATTATTAATTATTATTATTATTAATAATAGAATAGCAAGACAAAATAAATCAACATATTTTCCTTTTGCCATTTATTTAATATTTACATTTTTCTAAGATTTCAGGATCATTTGTGGAACACAATTTTTCCTTTCAAGGTGTCTCTTGGCTATGGGATGATACATAGATGACCTTAACAAAACTCTCTTGGAGTACAGCAGCCTGAAGCATTGCTATAATTTATGGCAGATGTCTTCAATTTGCATTCATAGCCTGTCCAGCACCCATGGTGTTTCTTGCATCCTGGTGTTTCATTAATTCACTTTATTACATAAATATGTAAATATAACATTTAAACCCATGGGATGACTGAGGGAGAAAAGATGTACAAAATGATGAAAAAAAAAAAAAAAGTATTTAAATATTTACTGAGAAAATATTAATGATATGGGAACGTTGAAAAGAAATGGTAAGTGCTGTGTATGTTAGTAGCTAATAAAAACAGTGACTCGGAAGAAAGATCTTCTATTGTCTGAAATATTTAATACCCACAGCTTTCAAAATTATCTTTATGACATAACAAAACTTTTTTTTTTTTTTTTTTTTTTTTTTTTCCCTAGGAAATATTTGTGGAACTACTTTCATACAATGTTTCATTGATTTTTTCTCTCCTTTTATAAGGACATTTGGGGAATATATTTGTGATTATTTAGCATTGGGCATTCATTTATGTATGAATACAGTGGAAAGTCAGAATCCCCAAATCCATTAAAACTGTTAAACCATCCAGAAAAATGCTGATTGTTTTGCAAAAGATAAGATTCAAAAAATCTTTTAGAACACCTCCAATGGGATCAGTCCTTGGCCAAGGAGTAGAATTACCTGCAATCCCAAAGAAACGTCAGGCTATGCAAGGATATAAACCAATACTTTACTCCTGCAAGTACTAGTTGTAATAAAAGAGACTATTGGCCGTACTCAGATTAGACATACATAAATCTTTGCAAATGTTAGATCTGACCAAACAAATGAGCTCAATATATGGCAGGAGGGATGTACTGGGAGGGAGAAGGGGTGTCATGATTTTTCCATTTAGGCAGATGGGATAATCCACATAGTGAACCACCCCAGTACCTGTAGCACTCAAACACACGCTACAAAAAGCAGCTGGGAAACAGCCGTGTGGTACCATTTAGCAGCATAATCCTTGCCTCCAAATACCATGTCCCTTTGCTTGACAATCCTTCACATCGCACTTCAGGATGTTCTCATCCTACATATGTGTCTTTTGGTCTGTTCCTCATACACTGAGGAAATTTCATCTTGTGGTAATGAATTCACAGAAGGAGTGTTTAAACAATCAGACCTTGTGAACAATAAGTTTATGCATATGCATTGGCTAGTCTAAAATTTATGTTTAATGAATAATCATAATTACAATACAACCAGATTCCTGATTCTGGAGGAGTGTCATTTTGCATTGCAGGCTTAAATGTGAAAAATTAGGGCATTCCAAAGATGATAGTGACAAACAAAGCGATGACAAAGGAAATATCAAGGCTAAAATGAGCAATGCAATAGATGCGATTACTGCAGAAATTTAAGAACAGCAAAAAAGAATAAGGAAAATGGAACTTGTGATGGATTTGATGCCTACAATAAAATACTGGACTAGGTACAAATCTGCTTATATCAGAAAAATGCAAGGATGAAGATATTCAGTTAAAAACATTATTTCCACAATTATGTTCTAGAAGGATCATTTCAAGAAGATGGGAATAATTTGGGAGCTGCACTTAGTCAAGCGCAGAGGTGAGGATGGATGGTGCTACGCAGAACTGGCTGTGCAGGTCAACAAGAGGTTCAGCTTTTCTGCAAAAGCCTGGCTCTTCAAGATGTGATGGATGCAGAACTAAGCAGGCTTGCAGCCAGCCTGCATGTCAGAGGATGATAACAGGAGATGACTGTCCAAGTGACAGAGTGGATCTTGTCAGAAAGGGGCTGGTGATGGAGCGAGAAAAGGAGGAAACCATCAAACTCACAATGGGAAAATGAGGAGTTCGGAATAGGCCCTTATTAAGCCATCCCAGGAGAGCTGTCAGAGAGACAGTCTGATGCATGGGAGTAGGGTTGAGGGAGATATATTGCAGGCTGAGAGTGGTGAGGTTTCAAAAAGTTGTTAATAGCTCTCCATCTTTCATGTAGGCTGGATATGGACTGAAGTTCCCTGCACAAACTATGTACTGTACAGTGGGAATTTCATCCCCTATTAATTTGCAGCCAACTCGCCGATGGGTTGGCCCATTTCATTTCTGTTCATAACACTACCAAATAACTTTGGGAGAGTAAGCAGAGAGTCATTTTCCCTCCTTGAAACTATTAAAATCATTTGTGTGAGCAAAATGTAATTATCTACACTGAAATTTAGCCAGCAGACTGGTTTTGCTTTTTTTTTCTGAAGCAAAGCCACCTGAAATAAGCAGTATTCCTTCTAGCATGAAGCCAAAGTATGGACAATTCTGTCTCCAGTGGAAAATAGTGTGCCCCAAAGCACTGCTCCTGAAAAGTGCTAAGTTAACTCCAGCCTTCAATCTTTTCAATGGAACAAGGGTGCTCAGCACCTTTTAGCATGCCCTAATGCAGTACATGTATAGGGGTAATTTGAAATGATGATCTTAGAAAAACAAAGGGAAGTTTACTCTCATCTTCTGTAAGTACAGAATTTGGCCAGAGAACAGGTTGTGTTGCCTAAAAAAATAAAAATAATAAATTAAAAAGATCCTGTGTCGACAAATACTGACCCTGCAAGGGAGCTGGGTTCAACAAAATCATATTCCCATAGTCCCAGCTGGAAGCTGCCTGGGTATAATTCAGGGTGGAAAATCTGTCTGGCCAGAATCACAGACTGGGTCTGGACCCCTTAGCACACACAGGTGGCGATGAGGAATGTCAAAAGCCAGCCATAAATTGCCCAGACAAGAATTCCCTGGTGGGACTCCTCTGCAGTCTGTGTGCAGAGCCCCAAGGCATCGCACCTTCAGTGCAACCTGGCCAGATGGGTAAGTGGGTGGCAATAGGAGCAGACATGCTGGGGGCTGGGAGACAGTCTGGTTATCTTCTGCCATGGCAACCCTCCTCTGGCACATCTTTGCAGAGCATAAGGGACAATCTTGCCTTTGTAGTTTAAGATAAAACAGAAGTCTCAGAAGCAAGTCTCCTGAGCATCTGTGCCACCATGTATTTTACTGTTTCATTTGTTTTCTGCAGTGTCCCACTGAAATAAGTGATTTTTTATTTGCAACATTCTGTCACTTGGAGAATTATTTTTTGAAAATATGCCCTATGTATCATGTCATAGTTGTTCCCTCTCTATCAATGAGTTCATCTATGGAATTTCTCCATGGAAAACAACAGACTACCCCCCCCCCAGAAAAAAAAAAAAATAATTAAATATTTACTGACATGTAACTGTGGAATCCCTGCCCGTTCCCAGAACTGAAGGAAACTACTTATGGTCACAAAATGAGGCTATGGTCTTAATAAATACAAAGGGAGCATTTTTGTCTCTTTATTTATTTATTTATTTATTTATTTATTTATTTATTTATTTATTTATTTATTTTAAGTAGGACACAACAATATCTTTTAAATTCTTGATGCATATTGGTTTTCCTCTTGCTTTGCAAGTTGACCTGCAATTTTTCTACAACAGCATCTGTTTAGGGCACCCTTTGCAGTCGATGCTTTGAGCCTTATCAGACATTATTAACCTTTGAGTGTAACGTTCAGTCCTGGTTAGAAATCTGAAAATCTGATCCTGAGAAATACTTTTTTTTTCTTTTTGTTTTTTTCTTTTTTTTTTTTTTTTTTTTTTAACAGGACACTGCAACACATTATTTTAACACATTTTCGCAGCTGACTTGAAGAAACCATCTACAGATAAAAAGAACAGCATGAAAGCTTCTTAAAGTCTTCTGGGGAGTCTGTGTCCTTAGGGATCTTACCACGTGTCTTAAAATACTCTAATTTCTCTTCTGAGGGTATTGACTGCTCTAATTTTGCATTTGGGGATTGTATTCCCAAGATAACATAACACATGCACACTGTGATGGTTTCCCTGACTAGGCCAATCTTTCTGAGTTCTTCATTTGCCACTACTAAACAGAAGCAGAAACATAACAGATATTACAAGGTAGTAACTTTCTTCAGTATCTTATTTCTACCACCTCACAAACAAATATATATTTTCTTATTTCACTGCCCAAAATGGAGTTCTCCATTCTTCCAAACCCCCTAGACAGAAACTGTATCCTCCTTGGGACAGATCCTAATACCCTATCTTTTTAGGAGAATATCTCTAGCCTGCATACAACGTGCTTAATTTCATGGAGCAGTGATCCCTGTCTCATTGAGTTTGCAATCTAAAAAACAAATTGCACTCGAGTCTCTTTTTATGTATACATCTACTGTGAAAGAGAATTAAAGGCAGTTTTTCTTTCTGAATGGTACAACACTTTGCAAGTTTCAAAAGATGATGCCTAAAAAGAACTTGCTGGAAACAACTGAAAGATTTTGTGCTGTAATATTTGTAGTCCTGACATTGTTTTCATTCTGAATTGTTTGAAAGTGATTCCTCTTTGGTTTCTTCAGGTTATGGAAAAATCCAACAAACAGATGTCTAAAACACCGTTTGAATAATTTTCAATATTTGATTACAAAACTATTTTCTCTTTTGTTAATAATTATACTGAATTATTTACACTGTGTCTTTTATATACAACATATACTTACTTTAATTTTGAATTTAGAAAGCCACACACTTTTGAAAAAAAATATATTTTTAAAGTTTTTGACAACTTTTAATGAAAAACAGTAATTTTTCAACTCTATTTCTAAAGAAAATTTATTTTCCACAAAGAAAAAAACTCAACCAGCTGCAAAGGCAATCCTAACAAAGCAGCATAGACTTTGTAAATCCATCATTTAAGTGCAAGATCCACCAGGGTGAAATGTGGCAACTGGTTAATAATGCACAGCAGCACTGTACAGCAGTTTAAGAGGAGAAGACAAGAATGACATATGGAATTGAAAATGCAGGTTGAGTGTAAGTAGGCAAAATGTAATCATCTGAATGTGAATTTTGCCACGGCAACAGAGTAGGCATCCCTGCACTTACAGATACTGCCATGAAATTTTTAATGACAACTTGTCAAGGTGTCTTTTATGTCTTCTTTTTAAGAATTGACAGGCAGAATCACAATGACTACAACTTACCGCTTAAATATTGGTTAACAGCAGCTGAAAGGAAAGAGCTTCCCATGGTGAATCATTAGTACCATTTCTTTTTAACAGTGGTTGAGTTTTTGGAGTTGTGTCTGGCTGGATGACTTAAACACTGCTTAGACTTTGGGATAGCTGGGCAGGTCAAAAAGGCACCACATGGAATCTCATTTTGGTGTAGGAGGGTATGGATGAAAACTCATAGTTTCTATTTTTTAAAATGTGTGTTTTTTTTTTTTTTTTTTTTTTAAAGTTTAAATTCTTTCCTCCCTCCACCATTTGTGTGATAGATTCTTATTTGCTGTCACACCTCATTGGTTTCTTCCAACGTGGATGGGCTTATTTTGTAGCTGGAGTGATAATTTAAAGCCGTAAAGTGTTGATGACCTGGTGCATTGTTTAATTTTTACATTTTTACTTCTTTTCTGTAGGGAAAAGGGAAAAGGGAAAGGGAAAGGGAAAGGGAAAAGGAAAGGGAAAGGGAAAGGGAAATGGAAAGGGAAAGGGAAAGGGAAAGCAAAAGGAAAAGTGAAAGGGAAAGGGAAAGGGAAAGGAAAAGGAAAAAGGAAAAGGCTCTTTGTTCAGTAGGGAATATATTATCATATTATCAAAACATAACTTCAATTCATCATGTTTGAATGCAAAATGAAATATTTCCTAAGACAAAATTAGTCAAAATGAAGACCAATTCAAAGGCCAAAATTTACAGTAATGCCATATTAACACCTAATAGAAACATTCCCCAAGGTTAATGAATTGTTCCTATCTTTGTATAATAATATTTTAAATCTTAAATGTATTCTTAGAGCCAAACTATTCCTTGTGATGTTTGTTCCTATTCACATCTCTTTGAGGGGGAGTAAAATCTGGCTTATTTCTTCCATAAAGCACAAAAACATTACCAGGATTTTCAGAATTGCCCAGGCAGTGGCTGCCAATCATGGCAAAGGGAGATGGCCATTAGAGCTCTGGAAGAATCTCAGGAAGTGCCTGTCTGATCTTGGCTGGATTTTAGACAGTAATAGATATGGAAAAAAAAAAAAAAAAAAAAAAAAAAAAAAAACAGCTCAGAATTAATTGTCTTTGGAATGGAAATATGATGCCTTTGTTTGGAGGATGCTGGACTTCAAAAAGTGCTTCATTAGAAGGATAAATCAGAGTCCAAGATGAACACAGAGCTTTCTATTATAAAATCATAATATTGTGCCTGAGGTGGTGACTGTTTTATTTATTTTTTTATTTTATTTATTTTCCCAAACAATGTCTAGGTCAGCATCAGATACAGAGGTCCTTCTCCTTTAAGACCCCTTCTAAATAGACATTGCATATACATGCACACATTGTTGTAGAAATCCCCTGCTCCGAAGTTCTAACAGTCTGGCCTGCCCTGATGCCAGTTTGGATCAGAATTCACAATTTATAATATGATCTGCAAATGAATATATATATATATATATACATATATATATATATATATATATATATAAAGTAAGTTTTCTACCTTGAAAAGTTCATGGACTAATCTCTTATTAAACCACATCAAGATGGGGTTTAGCAATGATCACTGCAATCTGGTGCAATCCCTACCTTGGCTGTACATGTGTGCAGAGTGCTGAGCACCTTGCCCTTGATCTTGCATGTAACCTTTGGCTCTATGCTTACAAAATTAGTAATAATAATAATAATAATAATAATAATAAATTGTTTTTGAGCAGAGAAGAAGGAGACAAACCTTAGTAGCAGAAGAAACGTTCCCCTTGTGAAAAACTCACTTTCTCTATTGCAGAAGAGGAAAGAGTGGGCATATTATGGACCTATTTTTGTATCATTATTTCATTTTGCTATATGATATTGCCTGGAGTTCCATGACTGAAGGAATAAAGCTCTGTTCATCTTCATCAGGAGAGAGCTGGGAGACAGGGAAGTTGTTCATTAGACAGAGACATCAAGCCAGAGTCATATAAAAAAATAACAGAGAAGAGAGTATGGAGCTGGAGCAGAAAAACAACTGTGATCAGCAAAAGGAACAGAGAGGGCAGACTGAAGAGTGAACAGAAGGAAGAAATGGAGTAGAGCCAAAACTGTATGTAAATCACAAGGTGAAACTTGAAGAAGTTACAGTAAGATGGAGTGAGGCAGGTTAGTGAGATGGTGGGATAGCATGGCCAGAGTAGTGACAAAAAAGATAGAAAAAATACTGGCAAAGAAACTGGTAACATGGCCAAAGTAAGAAGCCTAAATATGGCAAGGAAACAGAGATATAAGTTATTGCTTCTGATTTCTCATGTTTTTGCCTTCATGTTTTTTTTCTTTCTCCTTTCATCTGCTTCATAGCTCATCCTAGAAAGGATCACGGCTTTTGTTGTCCCTCTGACAGTGCTGGGCACCTTGTTTTTGCTGAACCAAGGCACAATGACGATAAGAAAGGAAATATTCAGCAGGAACTTCCTGTGCTTCAGTTAGTGCCCGTTGCCTCTCTTCCTATCACGGGACACAACAGAAGAGAATGGATAGAAATAGAATGCAAATAAAATCAAATGGAAACCTGACTTTCCCAGAACCCCCAGGAATTTGTCACAGATGTCAGCAGTCAGAACTTCAGACATGACATTTTGTGAAATTTGCAGGTGGGGCCTATACTTCCAAAAGTAGACACGTGGTGTGTAGATACCTACACGTCATAGTTAATGGAGAGAAACTGACATTTCAGGGCTGTCATTCACTTTATCCAGAGGGAAATGTGTTGAAGAGGTAAAATCCTAAAAGAGCCTATTTCTATCTTATAAATAAACACTAAGCCTAGGAGGTCCTGGCTCATATGTAGATATCCGTAATACATTGAGATGAATCCTGCAGTGGCTGGAAAAGTGCACTGCGCAAAAAAAAGCCATGAAATAAGCCTTGTGAAGGAAAGTAAAGTGTCGGGCTGAGGGTCATTCTTTTCACATTGCTTCTTCTCTGTTTGCTTTCTAAGATAAGTCATTCTCAAGAGTAAAAATGTGAATCCTTCAATCTGTGAATTATTTGAATGCATAATATTGCTTGCAATGAGGATTGCTTGGGAGGCCTGAGGCAAGTCTTTTCATCAGCTCCTCTGGGACTGGGGGAGTGATGAAGGTGGTGGATGGAGGAACTGGCTCGAGCTGGGGAGGCAGACACTGAATTAGTCATCTGTCGTGATGAGGAGTAGGAACCAAGCAGGTAAATTATGGCGAAAAAAAGAGTAAATATGCATCATCCTTCAGTCTCCCAGCCTCTCATTTCCATTCCCTCATGAAAAAAAATGAACAAGCAAGCAACTGAAAGTTCCAAAAACTTTAAAAGGACATCCAAAACCTGTTGGGAAAAAAAAAAAAAAAAAGAAAGAAATCTGCAGCACTTCAGAAAGTACTGGATATTTAAGCAGATGGTCTGTTTGCTTTCCTGACAAATAAAAATTAAATTGATGCTTCTAAAGCAGCATCCAGGCCTTTAAAGATAATAAACAGACACGATGTCGTTTCTACTGATGTGCAGAAAACTCTGGTAATGGATGATGGGAGCAGATTGGGTCCAGTCTACTTTCTATGAACCCGAAGATGTACAGTGTTATAGGTACAGATGGCATAGGCACACTGGGCTGCTCCTATATGTCTTTTGTTTAGTAAATACTATATTTAATGGCCTGCCATTAACCGGTGAACATAGTAAGTAAATTTTGCATTTAAATAGTAAAACTTCAAGGAAGTTCATAATTGCATATCTTTTTACCAAATGACAGGCCATATGCTAGAAAATTTCAAGCTGCTAATTAAACAAAACATGCCCAAGCATGTTTTTTAACAAATACTGTACATCGTTATTTAAATTCAGGGCAAATACTGTTCTGAGCACTACAAATAGCTAAAATGGTGTTTAATAAGATACACCACCTGCATTTCAAATTGGTGCCACCCACATTGAAATCTCTTTCTTGAATAATCCCTCTTAACAGTTACTGGGGAAAAGAAATGCATTCATAGCTCTTTCTGTAAATTCGAGACCACTGTTCCCAGCAATTCTCGTTGGTTATTAAACTCACTGGGTTAAAACTGCCAAAGTGCTGACTGCCAGCTTCCAGATCACAATAATCGAGAAGTGTACAAACCAAATTAAACTGTCCTCAAAGAGCTCTGAAAATGGAATAAATGGAAAAAAATAAAAATAAAGATGGGGTTGTGACCACACACACGCACACCCCAACATACACACACTATATTTAGCTACTCAGAGCTACTCGCAAAGCCTTGAAACAAATGGAGCCCTACAGATTGTATAATCTCCAGATAACCGCTAGGAGGGCCATCCCTTAATCATCTGGAATGCAGCATACTGGATGGGAATGCACAGAATAAATCTCAAAAAAAAAAAAAAAAAAAAAAAGGAAATTATGGCATTAGGACATAAATACATTTTTTCCCACTCCTCCCCCATTCTCCCCAAGAGAATGAATCTGAAACATAACAGCTGTTTGCTTTAGCATCCAAGCATCCACCATGCACTGGGTTTGCAGGTGTTCAGAATCCAAAGCCCATTGCCTCCTCTACGCCAAGACAGCTGGTGCAAAGTCACGGGATAATTGTTACAATTCTCCTACCAAGGAACTATAGGGGATAGTTATGACAATTAGTATGGCAGAAATGGAGTAGGGAAGGGAGGGACTTCAGCAAAGACATCTGCTGGAAAAATAATGACAGTACATCCCTTTTCTAATTTTTGTTTGTTTGCTTTTTGTTATTTTTTTCCTGTTTTTTTTTTTTTTTTTTTTTTTTTTGACATTCTGCAGCTGATGTTTTCTTGTGGATGACTGTGCTCTCCCTGAGATTATTTATCAGTGTGCTGCAAAAACAACTTCCAGCAAAAGCCGTGGGATTGTCTTAAAATGTCTGAGAGCTTGGAAATACTTCCAAGTCTTCCATTCTACCTGGTTGGGCAGAAATATATGGAACTACACCCACAAAATAAAGCCACAGCTGGCCCTGGCACTATAAATAGCAAAGCAAAGAATCAGCTTGGAGATTCTGCCTTTCAGGATTAATGGAAGTTACTTTTTTATGTGATTTAGAAGGGTGGCACAAAGATAAAATATATCATTTATATCTGTGGTGTGAAAGGCTCCTGCAGTCTCTGTGGTGGCAAGGGGACTATTTGTTTTCACAGGTGCGCAAGCCTTTTTACAGACATACGCGGCAGGTCAGTTGTTTTATTTTATATCTTCTCAATTTGATTCCTTAGGAAAGGGTTCTCTGTAACATACACTGTCTTCCCCAATGGTAAGGATAAACCAAATGGGCAGAACGCGCAGCTTGGCTTAAAATTTTGACCAACCTCTCTGTTGCCTTGGGTCACAGTGGATTTTGTGAGTTTTTAAGATCTCATTGGACCATCACCTCTGATGCTGTACTGTAGATCTCCTCTGCAAACTCTGCACCAGAATTTATACATCCTGCTTGGTTCATCCATACTTTTTGGTGTTCACTTTGGATTTCAAGTGGCCAGAGGTGGGGAAGATGCTGCTGCCCATAGAAGCAAATCCATTAGCTCTAAGTCCATTCTTGTAGTATATATACGTTTTTTGTCAGCTTCCAAACACCACTACTTGCTATTTGTCCCATTCTCTTTACATATGCTTTTAATCTATTTTTCTTCTAACCAGTCTGAATTACTAAACCAAACCACAACAGCTCAAGAGAATCCTTTTAAATCCATGAAACCTGTTTGGAATGTATATTTTAAAAAGCATCAGCCACTTTTAGCCAAGAAAGAATAAACTAAACTTAATGGAAACCACAAAGTTAAATACCTTGTAATGCTTTGAAAATGATCCCTTCCCACACTCCATTTGGGTGCAATTTTCAGAAATGTTCAACCTTGTTCTCTCTGTTCTTAATGAATTCAGCAGGAATTTCACCACCAACTTCAATCAAAGCAGTTAGGCCAACACTGAGCAATTCTGAATATCTCATCCTTTATGTATCAATCTATCCATTTTTAATTAAGTACAAAGAGGACTTTAGTCTATATTATAGATTAATAGGCTGAAAAAAAAAATCATTTAAATTTACATAAGACAAAGAAATTATAAGAAATGCAATAAATCTAACTACTGGTACATTTTGTTTTCTTTTTTTTTTTTTTTTTAAATTTTATTCCCTCTTTTCCTTTTCCTTGTATTACTGTCCTTGAAAAGCAGCCAAATAGATATTCTTAATTTTCTGTTAAAAATAAAAAATAAAAAATGAATTGCTGAGATCAGCATGGAGTCCATTTTGACTTCTAAGTTATGAATGTGAAGTTATTTCTAACAAGGTTTTAAATGGAAATACTGAAAACCCTTTAATCTTTATAGCACTGCCAGCCAATATCCATAGCTAAGAATGAAAAGTAATTAATTCTTTGTGATAAATAGAAATAGTTTCAAAAGCAGTAGGGGAGAAGGTTAACACTATATATATATATATATATATATTTAACTTAATCAGCCTATACAGCAGTATTTCATTTCATCATCTATTTTGAGACCTCGATTATAATGATATACACACTGGCACTTGACTCTACAAACTTTTTGACAAATCCCTCCTTAAAATCCTTCTTTTCTGTTACGCTTATTAGAAATCACATAAGACTAACCTTGTCCAGAAGACTTTCCTCCTTTCCAGAAGACTTGTTCTTTTCCCTGAGTTTCCCTGCTTCCTTTTAGCTGCTCTGCAGCCAGCTCTAGCACCAGCTCTGTGCAGGTACCTAATTTCTGCTCCATCTCATTTCAGAGATGTTATGGCAATGCAAAGAATAATTATAGTGATCTACATAAATAGCGACAATGATACAGACAGCTTGGGTGAGAAGGGACTCAAAATTAACATACTTATTGAGTTGCAGATATTACTGCAGACATCGCAACCAGGACCTTATCCTGAAAGTTGTTAAGGATTTCCAATTATTTTTTTTAGTAGATTCAACAAACCTGAGGGCTGGATTTGTGGGTGAGCACCACCCAAAAAATACAGCAGCCCTTGTTTTCTTAGGAAAGCTCATTTTTCATGGCCTATACAGATGAGGACTAATCAAGGAAAACGTATTTATTTACCCAGTAGGTGCAGTCAGGGAGACCAAGAAGTCTGCAATACAAAACACCAGACAAAGAACAAAAATCTTTGCTGCTCACTGCACAAAATGCTCCCCCCGGGAATCCAAAGTCGTTTGCCACGCTGTGCTTGCCAGAAGCCTGCCTAATGCTAGGACAGAGATCAATCTGCACCACTGCCTCAAAGGCAGAAACTTGCAGGGATTTCACAACACGTCTTGAAACTTATCTGTAACGAAAACACATCCACCACTATTGTCCAGATGAAGCGTGCAGGGTCCCCGCTGTATACAAGAGCCTAGATTGAGTTGGCTTTACCTACATATTTGCCAGCACATGCTCACATTTAGGCACTTGTCCGTGACGTGAATTATTGTACTGTAATTACTGTTTTATGCCGTGTTCCAGCCACATTCTGAATGTCACACTTTTTAATTAGCTACAAGCCCATTAAAATGATGCCTTTTCAATCCGTGTGTCCTGGGAAGGCTGGGTTGTTTTAAAGGAGTGATTAAAGCTTGTAAACACCAGCAAGGGATATGGCAAAATTAACTGTATTTTTTGTAACAATAAATAAATAAAATAAAAACAAACAAGCAAAAAAGGCCCTAGCATTCTGTGAAGAATTATTTTCTTCCATTAAATGGTATGCTGGGATGTTCTTCTGACAAGACCCTCTCCAGAAAATGTTGTGTGTTTAAGTATTTTACAGTGTCACTCTCTTTAGATAGTGTGACATTCTTTTAATAAGTCATCAAGTCACACCTCATGGCTTTCCTATTTAAAGATGAAATGGACCCCTGACACGTCCAATAAATCATACTTATTACAGGCACACATACACAGAATCTTTAGGCTTCATGATTATCATCTGATTTCTGTTAAGGGTTACAGTAATACAGAATGTTAGATTTATCCTCATTTTCCCAGATCAAGATTTTTGAATCTGACCTTGAAACAAAGGAAGGATGGACAGAAGGAAGGAAAAGAGACTGAAGGAGAGAAAGAAGGAATGAGGGCAGGAAACATGGTGTACTGATTGCAGGAAAAGGAATGGGACATAACCAAGGTTCTTAGGAGGCAAGGGTGCTGTACAGAAGAAATAGGTTAAATTTGGTCGGCTAAGCCCTGCGTGCGGTCTCACAGAGTAGCAGAATGGATTTTGCATAAATAAATAAATAAAAAGACCTATAGATTTTCACACACAGATATCTGAGATGGAAGCAGTTTAGTTTGGGGGGAAGGTCTTTTTTTTCCTTTTATTTTCTTTTTCTCTCTCTTTTTTTTTTTAAACAGAACTTACAAATTCTCTACAGAAAGAAAATATTTTTCATTTAAAAAAAAAAAAAAAGATTTTGTTGACAACCCATTTTTCTATGACATGAATTTCTGTGGAAGTTCCTAATATGATCCCAAGGGACGGGACTGCTGCCACTGCAGTGACTCACAAAACAAAGCTCTGGTGGGGGTATGGCAAGGGGAAAAGAGCCCAGAATCCCAGGTGAGCACTGAGCAGTTGTCTGCGTGTCATTGATCCAAGCAGATACCACTGACTGATAAAAGCCCTAGTAATGTCAGAAATGATGGCAAAACAGTCCTTTAATCCAAGGCATCAACATTGTTGTTTTTTTGCACTGGTATGGAAGGAATAAATCTTAACTGAAACTAACTATATGTGGAACTGAAATGAGGAGACTAATCTTCAGCTTTCTTCATTATTATTATTTTTTGAATGAAGTGCTTTTTAATTGCAGTCATTATTACTTAACCCCAGAGTACATCTGCTTTTTGCCTACTTCCCTTTCAGACACTGCACTGCTGATCATCAGCAGTAAATGTATAATCTTATCTAACTGCTTAACCTCAGCAAAGTACATTGTTAGTATTTTAAATATTAAGGGAAAATTGATTTTCCCCTTTAAAGAACTGTATTTCTGTGCCATGGTGATTAGGTGTGAATATTCCATTACCCTTGCCCAGATAAAGAGAACCTCCTGGGAGTGCTTTGAGGGGAAGTATTGTACTGTAATGACTATTAGCTGAGTTCCACCTCCTCAATATGGAAGTGAGCAGACTGCAGCGATGCAGTTTATTTACTAAAGGGTTGCTTAAAAATAATAATAAATAAATAAATAAAAATCACTTTAACAATACCACGGATGTTTCCTCCATGGAGGAGGAAACTTGAGAAGTGGGTAAAAAATGGAAAGGCAAGAAGTTAACCTACCAACAGAAAGCATTGTGTGGGTTTTCCCAAAAACAATTTAGGATTTCAGACTGCTCACTAAGTGGCTGCAGCAGAAACAGAAAACAAACGGGAGAAGGGGGAGCATTAGAGTTTCAAAATTGCCACAGCAGTTGTTAACCAGTGGTTCCAGGCTTATGGCAGGTGCCCACAGCTGAAAACTAAAACCCAGCTTGTTCTTCTGCTTGGAGAGGTTTCAGCCCACTCTCTCAGAGGAGTCCCCATGCCGCTATGATATGGCACGTTCCCGTTAGTCAGAGAGAGCACTCAGTGCCTCTTGTTGATGCAGTTCCATCTGGCATTACTAATTAAACTTTCACCTGCAATAAGGTTTGATTATTAATTGTCCTAACTGCTATACTTATTCTTCTTCCCTGCCCCAGTGAAAGTGAAATAGCAATTTAGCGAGCCACAGCTCAGACTTGGTTATGCATCCACAGGCACATCATTATTCCCTGCAGGCTGGAGTCTTCACTTTACATCTACACGCTGCTTGTTTCAGAGACTGCAGCCTCAGGTGAGTATTGTAGTGACATTTGCTCCCTCAAATTCTCCTGTTGGAGGCGTTCCATTTTGTGTTCAAAATTCCCAGAACCCAGGCATGAGCCAGGATACTCACATGGGAGATGGGACACCTCTCTCCTACTATCTACTCCCAGAATGGACTAGCAAATTGGAAAAGTAGTAACAGAAGCTGCTATGCCCCACGTACCCAACAGCAGAACGGTTAAACGGATGAGATACAGCTTCCCAAAACACCAAAGAAAAAACAGGGGTGAAATCTGTGAGTCCTCTGCATCTGGAGACTGTTCTTTGGTAGCTGGGGATGGGAAATAACTGTTCTTCTCCAGTTCTCCAGTTTAGGGAATACAGTTTTTATTTCTTCATTGATTTTCTTCCTGGTGCTGCAGATTAAAAATATTTAACCTTTTTATTCAGCAAGAGGATTTTTCACTAGGCATGAAGGGAACATGTTCATGTTGTCTCATTCATTTCAGTTTTTACCAAATTTATTGCTTCCACTCCTATATAGCTATCTATAATATATATGTTATATGTACTATATAAATGATAACTACCACTTCTCTCTCCACTTGTAGTTGAAGTCCAGATCCCTTTGCATTCAGTCCTATACACTCAGAAGCAATTCCGTCTTGAGCTAGGAGTTGCCTCTTGTTAAAATTCAACCATCAGTTTAGAGGAAAGCAATAAACCTTGCCTTGGATACAGTATCAGAGTGGCAGAGGAGCAGTGTGGAAACCTTGCTTGGGATACAACTCATCCAGCAGAGTGAAAGAGGTCTCAGCCTCCTAAGGACATTCAGCATGCCATTTTACCTTGCACATGTTGGTGGTCTAGCAAGATAAGAGAGGTGCATTGCTACTAAATCCTCTATTTGAGGCTTGTGCAATCCCAGAGACATTTTGGGTTTGTTCCATGCTGATTTCTGTTTTGCCCATTGAGCAGACAGATTTGTCCTAAAAAGCTGGTATTCCACAAAAAATATCCCTGAGGAGGTGCATCTGCCAGTCCCTGTTACATGTGCTGACAGACAGTCTCGCCCAGCATCTGAATATACAAAGAGCCAGAGCCTGGACTGAATGAAGCGGTACAAAGCACCACAGGGAGGGCTCTGTACCTCTGACAATGTGTTCTGGAAAAAAGAGACCAGCTTTAGAAACCACATAATTCTTAGTGTTTTGTGCAGAACATGATTTAACATTTTCAGTGCTGTGTTTCTTCCTCCCTTTCTTAACAATATTGGGATTACCTGCACATGGCCAGTCTGTAGCCACAACCCACTTGGCGAAGACCCCCTTTATGGAGCTCCAGTGACTTTACTCTTAGCAGTGTTATCACTGGTCTACTTTGAGGTCTCTTGCTGGTGGCATAGGAGGGCAAGGACAATTTATATTGATGAGAACTTTGTGCACTTTGTGCTACTAAAACCAAGGCATCACCAAGCCCTCTTACTGAGGCAGAAGCAGACTCTGGCTTGGGAGGCAGATGTCCTGACTTCATGTCCCTGAAGACTTAGCCCTTCTGTGCAGCCACAGGGAAATTGGTTAGAGTTTCTCACACAGCTTGATTATGTCTCTTCCTATTTACCAAGACGAGCATGAGCTCTTGACTGAGAAAAATCAACTCAAGAGATTAAATTTTGTTTCCATCAAAAGCAGGAGGGATTTTGCCAGCTGTAATGGAAAGATGGAGCCAGCTGGGTCAAGGGCTTGATCACATTGCACCTGAGTACCAAATGACCCAGCTATGGAGGAAGGAGAATTTTGATCATCAGTGAAACTCAGCCCACTGTCATGCCACATAAATGTGATTGAGATTGTTCAGCTGATTGATTATGGCAGCAAAGGATATCTGGTTTGTTGGGGTTGTAATATATATCACATTCCTTTAAAAAGTCAGTGGATTAGATGAAAATCTGTTGAGGGAAGGGAGTTGTTCTTTTAGATCTAAACGGACTATCTCAAGAAGGCTTCAAGACTGGAGGAGATGGCAGGTGGAGGAAAGGACCAAGACAGAGCTTAGCAAAAACTCAAAAGGCTACAGGCCAATACTGGGGGATTGCTGAAGAAAACAAATTGCACAGAATTTGTTGCAAGCCAGACAACCACTGAGCTGACTGAAAACAAGAGAAACAAGGACAAAGCATCTTGTTCAAAAATGACTTCATGCTTTGCTTTACTTAATTGCTTTGAATCATTCTGATTAAAAGGTAATTATTCTAGTCTGCTTTTTGAGTTTACAAGGTACTGTGGTCTTCATCGAGATATTAGTAAATAATCTAGGCACATCTTTCTGGAAGCTGTGCCTGATTTGTAGTCCCATCACAGTAGTGAAAAAAAAAAAAAAAAAAAAGAAAAAAAGAAAACAAAGGAAAACAAAACAAACAAACAAAAACTATAACAATGCTTTTCAAACTGAATCAGAGTGCTATAGCCACAAGTAGGAATCAGCCTCATTAATGCTGGCTCTAGGCAACTCATTATTTTTCTCTCAAGCACTTCTCTCAAATAGCTGTGAGGTTTAACAAGAAGAACTTAAAAGGGCCTAGATACATATTGACAGATTGTTGTCTCCCTTTCCATGATTTCGAGTGGATGGTTGCTCCTGTTAGCTGCTATCTGAAACGTGAATGGGTCCCTGTTCTCTGACTCTGATATGGTGCTCCACCCCTCCGTCTACAAACAAGGACTTCAGCTGCAATCTAATTTGCTAATTATTCCAAATACCCCCAAAAATCAAGGGGAGGCTGCAACCTTCTTCATAATTGAAAATTGCTTAATGGAATGATATCCTTAATGGGAGCATGACACTAAACCATGAAGCCTTAACCTCACTTTCCACTGACAAAGGTATTATGGAGCTAGAGACCAATTTTTTCTGACTTCCCAACCTCCCCCTTCCCTTCTGCTTATGGGAAGATGATGAATCTTTCCATCTGTGAATTACCCAACATAAATTATTCATGGTGCACTTTTATCAACCCTATTAGCAGCACACAAATCTAGGTAAATGTCAAGTCATCTTTGTTAATCCTTCATTCAGGCCGTTGGAAGTGATACTGCACTGACTGGTAATGCATTTGACCTCCTGGAGTATTCATTCTGCAAGAGAGTCGCATTTTGATGAGAAAGTCTAAGTGTTTCCTTGTGGCAGAGCTTGGGGTCTATCCTTTCTGAATAATTCCGTAGTAGGAGGTGGTTGTATATTTGCTTCTAGATCATGTATTTCAAATGGAGAAAACCATAGACCTATTAGCTGATCTCTTGTATATTTGTGTGATGCCTTCCCTAGTGGCACACAGCTCTCTAACAACTTTTAAAAGTTGCACTGCTTTGCACTTCTTCTCTGTCCTAGAAGATGACTGACTACCTCATATCTGGATGATTTTACCCAGCAGATACAGTGAAACTAATTTTTCACTCTAAACCTCAAACAAGTTCCATGACTTTAACAGTACCAGTGTAGTTGGTTTAAAATATGTCACTTGTTATCTGTTACTTTCTTCCACAAAGACCTGGGTCCTTTTGAAAGAGAATTCAGCCCAAACATGTAGCAATTAGCAAGTGCTTTTACAAGTTATGATGTCCCAAGGGCTTCAACAGACCTTAAGAAACAACAACAGAAGAAGAGAGAGAGAGAACCAAAGTTGCGATATTAATGGGAATTTTGCCCATTTGTATGCTAGCCTTCATAGCCCATAACTCCCTGATTGCATAGATTTTATACTTTGCAGTATGTTTAGTCACACATTTTCTCTACAGCCCAGTGGATCCTGAATTGTTTCCTTGATGCTGGTGTGGTCTCCAGAGGTGGGGTAGTCCAGCCTAGTGATGAGGGCACCTTCTGCCTATGTGGGACACATAGATCTTGACATTATGGCTCCCATGAGTGCTACATCCTGCACATAGGTGGGCCTGTTATTTTTAAATCATCCTTCACAATGAACAGTATGTCCTGTTGGGCATCCCAGTCCCACTGTTCTGTGTTAATTGCATTCTGAGAAAACCTAAGAGATTCAGAGATGCCTTCTGCCTCAGCCAGGTTAGGGCACAAAATGTGTCATGCTGCTCAGCCCAGCCAGGACAGGTCTGTCTGGGAGAAAAGGCAAAATGGGAACATTTTGAATGCCTAATAAATTTATAAGTTTAAAACAATGCAATATCTCTAGGATTTAGAAATCTGAAAAGCAGAGGTTTTCATGAGCATAGGATCTAGGAACCTGCTTTCCCTGCTTTCTGTCCCTCCAGAATTGCTTGTGCTTTGCAAAAGTCTGATGTGGAAATATCCCCGTTTCTGCCATATTAACCAGAAGTAGCCAACGTTGAGAACTCTGTCAACTTTCCCTTTGCCAGCCCTGAGCTGAGTAGTTCTGTACTGTCTGCGGAGACTTCATAGCTCACCTGAAGGTCCATCTCACACTGTTGCTTTGCTCGTTGTGGTCACACCTTACTGTTTCAGATCTGTCTCTGAATAGTTTGCCCTAGGATACACAGTCTGTGCAAAAACAGGAATGTGAATGTCAGCGTGTCAATCTTCATATCAGAATGTCAGAATGTCAATCCTTCCTCCATACTTCCTGTAGGTACTGTGGTTGCCTGGAAAGCTGGAATTGCACTAAAGATAAAAGAATGAGAGCCGCCAGACAATATGCTTTCCACTTCCAGGCTTTCTGGTCTCTCTTTTTGCACCTCCTTTGTTGATCCCACATGTAAAATATAGAGTAAATAGTGACGGATGCCAGCTGGAGCACTGCCTTGGTACAGACGTGAGATGATGCCCCCCACCCCTTTCTAGTATCCTTCTTTTCCATAATCCTTTTCTAATCTGCTGGCAAGGAAAGAAAGACCACATTAGAGCTACAGCTGCCCCTCTCGGGTGGATGTAGAGACACAAGTTTGCACATACGTTGCTCTGTTTCTGCCAACTCTGCAACAATAATGAGTTTTACTATTTAAAATAAGAGTAGCAGAAGTACAGCCCTTGGGGAGGGGAAGTAGAAGAAAATGTAAGAACTTTGTAGATATAAAATGGGCAGCCAGTGTCAGAAATGGGCTTGAACTCATTCCACTGAATAGGCTATGAAGCATGCAAAAAATAATAAAAATGAGGATTATAAATCAAACCTGTTCATTTCATACAGCAGGAATTTAAAGCTCAGGATTTCCTCCTTCCTGACTCGAAGAGGGTGGATTGTACTATCTGTAAATGGGTATGGTTTCTCAGCATAAAAGGGTCTTTTCTTTTTGTCCATCTTCTCTGAACAACAGAAAGCCTCTTCCACATGTTTGACCAAATAATTAAAGAGCAGTTGTGAAGTGGTCAGCCTGAGAGAGCAGGGGACAAAATGGACTGACCTTTGGGCAGTGTAGCACTACACTGTGCCCCTGCAGGACACCTTACTACAGGACATTCTATGAAAATCTATGTAGGTGCATAAAGGACTTGAAGAGATTCATAGGAGGAAAAAGATATATATAGAAAAAAAAAAAAAAAAAAGCCTTCCACTGAGGTAAGTTAAATATGAAAACAGCACCCCTCATTTAGCACAGCTCTAAGCCACGATTTGACAGAGATTGAGCCTGTCTTCTGAGGAAGAAGGATAATACTCATTCCTGTTCCTATGCTCTTCCCAGGCACCCAGAGTCGATTACATCCTGAAACAGGAGGATTAGGAGGACTTATGGTCTGACCAAACATGGCCAGTCTCAGAGTCTGCATGTGACTTGTGACTGCTGCTTTCCCAAGGGACATGGCATGGCCCTAGGCTGCACATCTGTTGTGAAGGAAGCTCTGACACAGCATTGCCCTGGAAACAAAAGCACTCCTAAAGCTCTGGCTTGGAGATCCTGGAGAGTCTGGCTGGTGAAAGTTAGAGCTACCTCCTCCAGAGGAACAGAATCTGCCACAGAAGGTGTATTTTCTTACAAGCTGTGGGAACTCTGAGTACCCAGTGCTGGAGCCTCTTTCCCTTCTCCACCTGGAAGACAGCAGAACATTTCTCCATGCTTCCCTCTTCCTTTCATCTTTCTTTTGCTAGTTAAAATATTCCCTTTTGTTTCCATGGAACATCTTATGACTTAAAATTCTTAAAATATGTAGACCACGAAGAAAGTGTTACAAGCACTCTCTTGCCCTGACTGACCCACCAGGAATGTGAATGCTACAGTGGATTGCAGTTAGATATCATGATTAAATTAAAGGATTTCTATTTCAGACTAGTCATAGTCATATCTTATTATCCATACTGTATGGATAGGGAAATGGACATGCTGATAACAAAGATACCCAAAAGCCATGCAGGCAAGAATGCAAGTTTCCTTTCCAAGAAAAAAGTGATCCCCAGAAATAAGTACTTGAATGTGGCTGATAGGATATGCAGACCACAGTCCAACTGATACATATATGCATTTTTTTAGATCTCTAAATATCTAGATAAGCCTATCTAGTAGTAGCAGCAGCAGATCCAGTGACATGTGCAAAGCTCAAATTCCCCAAATATGAGATTACACTTTACATTTAGAAAGCCTCTTTCCCTGAGGATACCATTCCATTCTGCAACTATTAAATATTAACTTGATAACAGACTAGCCCACCTCATGTGAGATGCGTAAGGGGACAAGTAACTATATTTTGGATGAGGCACCCAAAAGCAAGTATAGAGAAACCCACAGGTGTGGATCATCCTTCTGTACTTGTCTGTTGTAAATGCTAAGACTATCAAGTCAATTTATATTCACTTGACAGAAGTGTAAGCACCTGCCTGGGGTGTAAGGATGTGAATAACCCTGACTGGAAGGCTGCAGAGAAATAAGACAGTTAAGAGAACCAGGAAAAGTTTTGAATGCATCTCCCACTGCTGACCTTATACCCCCCACTTTTTTTTTTCCTGGGCAGGTTGCTCAGTCTCTCCATGCCTGTTTTACACCCCCACAACAGAGGTGGAAGTCTTAATTTTCTTGGCCTGGCTTACCTTCTTACTCTGTTGTCCCCCAGGATGGGATGTGGTTATTATTTTGAGTTTGCGAAGTGCTTAGCATGGAAGGGCCCTAGGCTCCAAAAGCTCCACTAGTGTAAGTAATAATAAAAATCAAACAATTCTCTGCTTCTCATTGCACAGAACTGACCACAATAGAGGAAACAGCATCTAGTTTTCTACCTCTGGCAGGTGGAAAAATCTTCCTTCTTTCCCAAATGACTTTATCAGTAATTGGGAAGTAAAGTTTTCCTGCAGAAAGGCCAGCTTGTGTACCTGGTGGGAAGACATGATTATATCCAGTCTTGAAGCCAAGCCACCAATAGCTGGTATATGAGTCTGGGTCTCCTGGGTGTGAGAGGCTCCAGAAACTCAGATACAGGTGAGCCCATTGAGCAGCCAGGTGCTAATCCCAGTGCAGCAAATCTTAGGGAGAGGCAATGCTTGTTGCAGGCTGGTGCTTCACAAAGATAACAAATGCTTGCTGCCTCCAGAGTGGGTTGCAACCTGTTCCACAGAAAATAATAATAATAAAAAAAAATAACACCATCTTTTAGCCTCTCAGCAGCAAGGGGACAGATGTTCTTTTATGCACTAATCTTCCTCTATACCCCTAGAAAATCAAAGGATTTTGTCAGTGAGAAACTACATGGCCAAACTCACTTAAAATAACGTATTGCAAAACGATTTGGGTCATTATGGATTAGGCAAGCTTCCCACTTTTCTGGGAAACTAAGCAACTCTTTAAAAGAGCTGTGTCAGATACAATCCTCTTTGATACACTCTGTCCCCTGTTGGTGTCTCACGAGGGGCTGTATTCAGAGAATGACTGTATACCGAGAGCAACAGATTCTCCTCTCTCTCACACCAGTGTAAATCAGGAATAACTCTGTTACTGGGAACACACAGGGGCATCAGGGATGGAGTCTCTGATGGGAATAATCTTTGGGTGCAAGTGAGGGCATTGAGCAAATACCACTCAGGGGATGCATACTATACCATGACTTTAACAGCAGCCTCCAATTTTCCCCTTTTTCTTCTCTTTCCTCTTCCCTGTTGTGATCAAAAAGAGATTGAAAATCAAGTCTCCAGAGGTGGAAAGCTAAAGCATAAGTGTGCATTAGTTGCCTTGTCTTATTTGCCTCTCCCAGGTGCTCCCTATTGTAATAGTTTCATTCATTGCATTTAAAATCTCACTCCTGCCAATCACATGCATAATGAAAATAGAAATCATTAGAGCTGAGCAAATGATTTCATGATTACTGACTTATTGAATGAACTTGCTGTACTTGACAGCTACCTTTTCTGAAATTGAATGCCACAGACTGATCAGGGATGTTTAAAATGTAATCCATATCACTTATTGCTTATTTATGACTGTTTGTAGAAGTCGCATGCCCTCAATACACAACCTGGATGACCACGAACAGTCAATTTCTACCATCAACTGGCAGAGGTCACTTTAGAGTTCACTTTATATATCACTTTTGATCTATGTATTTTTTCATAATTTCACAGCATTTAAGGCTAAAGGGCTTTCTTAGGTCACCTAATTTAAGTTTCTCCAATTTCACCTGGTTTCTCCTAACATTAACAGTAACATTTTTTTTTGTGAAAACGGATGTGGTTCCTGGTTCACTAACAAAGACAGGATGAAGGAAGTTTTTCAGTGAGCAGAGGAGCTAGCACACCAGCTTTGCTATAGATTGATGCCATCTCTGTGTGACTCCTAGTGCCTTGCTGGGTGAGAAGCAATGTGTGTTATGACTATTTCAGAGCTATGTGTGCCAGTCTGTGGGCTGGTACCTGCATGGCTGGCTGGCTGCCACCAAATAAATTGCCTAATATGAGTTCTTTCTCTCTTTTAAATCTAGAGAGTATTAATTCCCTTCTCTTTCCCCAGTTACTTTAATGCAATACCCCCAACATCAGATTTCAACACCCTTGTGAATATTGAATTCTCTCTGAATCTTCACCCTCCTCCCCTTCAAATTTGATTGGGATTGACTAATGAGTTTTAAAGTCACCATGGGATGTAGGGAGAAGCAGGAGGAGACCTGGTTTTGTAGACCTAAGATCACATTCTACAGGAGTTAATAATGATGCAAACAGGACTGAAGATAGAAAGAATTAATTTAATGGCAGAATGTTTAACTCTATTCTTTAGGCTCTGACAAAATAAAAATAAAAATCTCAGAAATAAGAAGTAGCCCATTGTTATTATATTCCTTCATATTCTCAAGCAATAGAATTTTGGTTCTGGCCCCTCTGGCCTCTCATCTAGGGCCAGCAGCTGTCCTTACCCATTTACCTATACTAGATTTATATATATTTATTAGACATATATTTACTAGATTTAT
The DNA here is from genome assembly GCF_011077185.1 of Oxyura jamaicensis. Classification (NCBI taxonomy): domain Eukaryota; kingdom Metazoa; phylum Chordata; class Aves; order Anseriformes; family Anatidae; genus Oxyura; species Oxyura jamaicensis. The sequence goes on along the minus strand of NC_048896.1, from coordinate 92,815,000 downwards.
ATATACATATTTACTAGTTTTATATATATATGAATATAATATATATATGTATATAAGAATAAAAGTGAATCATTTCTGAAGAGATTAAAAAGCCAGTAGGTAGATTTTCTTAAACTTTTTTTTTTTTTTTCTAGGTGTTTGAGAATTGATAGGTCTAGTTTTAAACTACTAATACAAACTACAAATGCTTTGTGTGTTTTTGAGAATTCATTCAGTGAAAGCGCCAGTCACAGAAAAACTTCAGTGCTCCGTATGCATTCCTTTAAGAGCATCATATTTGGTGTGAATTCCTTACCCTCTTACCCTCTCTTGCCTTTCTTTCTACACTCTATTTTCACAAGCCCCACAATAGCATTGTCAGAAGCACTAACGTTTCACTTAGATGGATGAAAGACCACAAAATCATGTTTACCAAAGAAATCACAGGCAGAAAGCAAACACCTAGAGGTTAAGTTATTTTGTTGGTATGCCAAAGTCTAAATTGTAGCAAGCCTTGCAGAACTGGTAGGGAGGAGGTCGGAAGAGGATGTATTAGCAAGTCCATACTCAAGGGAGGAAAACCAGCTCTCTAAGAGGTTCTCTCTGGAAATGGACTTTTCATTTCTAAGAAGCTGGTGTTATCTGCTCTTAATGGGGAAAAAAATGGGGATCAGTCTTATCTGCAGTGTTGGCACTCAACCTGTACCTGTTGGGAGCTGCTCTGTGATCCAACACATTCCCAGCATGGTTAAGCTGTCTGTTGGCTTGAGAGAAAGGAAGCTTTATTATCTGTATTTATGGTACCCCCTTTTCTAGAATGCTTCAAAAAGAGCTAAAACCCAGTAAGCACTGACTATAACAGAAGACACAGAAACCCCTATGTGATATTACAACAACATTTACTCTGAGGCACAGTGATATCCAGAGGTAAAGAGCTTTTCCTCTGTAGTAGGTTTCTGCATGAATGTAACTGCATTGCTTGCATCTGAGTTGAATTAGCATGAACCCATATGATACAGATGTGCTGCAGTGGTAAGAAAGTGGTTTTCCTTGTCTTACCCCCAAATAGTGAGGGCTTGTACTGATACAGTCACACAGGTGTAGCTACGTTTCTGTTTAAAAGCCAAATGTGCAGTGGCTTATAATAATGGCTTTTGAAGAACCAAGGGCAACTACAACTCAAGTATGCAAAGCTGGGCTGTCTTTGCAGCAGTCCAAGCAGCAACAACCCCAAGATGATTTCAATAAAAAGGCAGGAAATTCCTTAGGCATATGATGGTCTGTAACCACAGCAGCACATTGCTGCATAGATCAATTTACAGGTACTTTCCAAGGAGAAAAAGTCACTGCATATTTTATTAATATTTGTTTAAAGCAAGCCAACTATGCAATTTATGACTTAATATGCCACCAGTCCTAGAAAATATTGATTTCTTTTTTAAATGAGTGAGAATATATACCTGATATGTCTGCTGAGAACAAGTTTTATAAAAACTACTTACCACTTTCATTTTGCAAATGGTGTGGGATTTTTCAAGTGGACATGCTGCAAAATCATAAATGCGGAAAATGCCGCATCATGTGATGTGCATCAAGAGCAGAATCCCAAAGAGAAAACTGATTTCTGACTTATTCATAAAGGAGATGAATGATGGAATCACATGATTTTTAAATTTTAAGTAGTGGAGAATGTTAAACAATTTGCTTGGAGTGCCATTTTACATTGTACCTGAAAGGGTACTTTTTATAAATGAAAATACTGTGGAAAAATTGTCCTTGGCTTCAGGGAAGGCATTTCAGCACAGAACATAGCCCAGAATCTGTCTGACTATCTGACTGTCACCTATACTATTCATTTAAATATTTTTCTGTCTTAATAAAGCTGAGGTTTCTCTTTTACCTTCAAATTGTCCTAGAAACTTTAATCAATGCACAGATTACAATAACCATTTCAAATTAATCCTATAATTCAGTGCATACAGGTTTTCAGAAAACATTATCACCCCTAGTGAAATGAAAACTGCACAGCCTGAAGTGTAATGTTGCTATCATTTTGCTGTAATTAACTGCTGAAGATCTGACTTAAATTTACGAAGACATAGGTCAAGTTAATTGCTTTGTTGCTTAGCAAAAGCAAAGAACTCAATAGGGCTACTGGAGCAGCAGCTACCTATGGTTAATAAAGATTTTGAAATACTGGTTTCTTGAGACCAATACAGCTTCAAAAATGTGATTTCCCGCAGCCTGCAGAGTTCCACGAACAATGACTTGTTTCCAAAACGTCTGCAGATGAACAAAGAAGTTGCTTTAATTACGTCCAAAGGCATGTAAAGGAGCAACACAAAAAACTCAGTAAGCTGAAGATTTACAGTCTGGACCTCCTTTGTTCAGTCAGAACAAAGTTCTTAAATACCAGATGGTTTTTTTTCCAAAAAGTAAAAACAGAAAAATACATGTTTTGTAAAAACATAAGCTTCTTTTAGGAAGGAAAAAAACAGAGCCAATCCCTAAATATAGTATTATCAGTCAGATATCTGATTGCTTTTAAGGATTTGGCTCCTAAATCTTGTCGATATGGATATTTTCCTGCTTATACTGGTTTAATTCTGTCTTAATAAGGGAATTATTTTTTTAGGTTTATTTTAGGTTAAGAAACACCTTTTACACTCAGCCAGGAATAAGGGTGTCCACATTACCATCCTGGTCTAAATTCACTCTAGTAGCTTCAAAGGTTTAATTATCCCTTGTAGGTAAATCATTGGTAATATGGATTTTAAGTCCCAGTGTCTGTGGAATTTAAGCTGCTTGAGGACAAATTTTTAAAAGTATAATCCTGTTGACATCTGTGGCAAAATATCTAATTTTACAAATCAGGTTTACTAATCAGTGTGGGTAAACATGGCTATATAAACCTGCAATTTGTTAGTCATACTAAAGTGCTGTATTGAGGAAAAAGATAAGAGATGTTCTAATTAATGCTCTTGCTGTGCACTGATCATCTAATCCTCATCCAAAGATCAAATAAGTTTATCTTCTCCAAACATATAAACATAAAGAGTCCAACTGAAGCTGGAAAACTCATGGCCTTAGAAATCAAGCTATTTCTCCAACAGAGAGTAAGAGAAAAAATAAAGAAGAATCTTGCTGCTATTTCAGCCTTGAAAGCTGCAGAGGTACCTGAGGATCCAGAGGGAAGACAAAAGTCTGGAGACTGATGGGGGATGGTGTAGTGATTCTAAATCAGATGTTACAACAGCTGAGACACATGTTGGGCTTTAGGCCCAGAACTACCTTATTTGTGGATGGCAATGTTTAAATTATGTGTAAAATAAAACTGAACAAAAATAAGCTAGAAATTAGGAGAACTGTGTTAGCTGGATCTATTTTCTGAAGGAAAACTGTCTATCTATCACAGACCTCTGCCTCCGAATGAGAAGCAGATCCTCCATAGATGCTTATTTCTCTATATCAGCCATTGAAAGAGTCCAGGCACCCACACTGCAAGATGTCAAATTTTCAAAGACCTGACAAAGAATAAATCTATCCCCCTGAGCACCCATCCCTAGCCTACCTTTTAATGTCTTCATTGTTTGTATCCCTTAGCACATCCATGTAGAGTGAATAATCTTGCTACTTTGTAGAGTCCCATATATTCAGGAGGACCATTCTGTTACAATTTCCTCCTCCTTTTTCTAGTTTTCATAATGTTTCACTGGTGATGTGATTTTATTTTCCTTTGCCCTACCAGGAACTGGCTGCAAAAAGATTTATCTCACTGTAATATAACCAAATAAATTAGCATCCAAAATAACTTCCTATCAAAGCCTGCAAGCCTAGAGGCACGGGAAAATTGGTATTACTGTAGAAGACAATTATTTGGTTTAAGAAGGATAAAGATTCTGCAGGGATTTCATACTAGCTTAAAATTTGCAGGGGCGTTATAACTGTAAATCAGGAGGAAAGTAAAAAGCCTCAGATGGTCCAATTTACTGACAATTTTTCCTCCACGTTTAAGTTAAAAAATATATCTAATAACAAACAGGGTTTGTTACTGTTGGATTTGTTTGTACTGTGATAGCATCTAAAATAGTACTGGAAGCTTTCCAAACCCAGTACAAGTTTCAGTAACGCTTTGAAAAGCATACAGTACCTCACCAACATGCATCTCAGAAAAGTGTTGCATGAGAAAGAAATCTCGTTAAAGGACTAGATATTGCTGTCCTGACTTTAGGCAAATACTGGAATTTGGCTTCTAATCCAGGTTTTGGAAAAGCAATTCATTATTGCAGGTGCTTCAGGCATTATGTACCTAGCTAGAAACACCTTGAAGAAGGCTGAATTTCAGAATGTGCTATGCTCTGAATATAATTAGTGGCTTTCAAAAATCTTGGCTTTACAGGTGCTCTCTGACGATAACTGAATTTTAAATTACCGCAGATGGATTTATTTTATCAGCCCTTTAGATTTATTGTTTTGCTGGATTGCTATTGTTTGGTTTGGATTTTTATACGAACCAGGACTAAAAGGTCATTCCTAAAAGGCTGTATTATATGTTTTGATTCAAGTATTTATTAAACTGAATAGTAATATTAACTGCATCCAAACAAGGATCATTTTGGTTAAAATGAAAGCTGAAATGCAAATGTCTCTCTGATCCCTTGATAGGGTTTTGTGTGTTCACATTCCCTTTAAACCATCCATTTTCCAGTCAAAGAAAACCATCTCTGACAGATTTGTGATCTGTTCCAGCAGGGCAGATCTGTCTAATTCCGAAGTTGGCATCAGAATTGTATTTCTCCTATAGAATTAACCACTCAATCATCAAATAATGCACTGCTACACAATATATTTGTTTGACTACTGACAGTTTTATATGTATCCCTTTTATTCCCACATAAGCCTAATTACACTCTGCTGTACCTTTTCAAGACACACATTACTATTTTATTCTCGTAAGCACAGTGCACTAAAAAAAGTCTGACCCAAACTTTATGAAAATCTCACCATAATTTTAAAAGACTTATAACTGCCTATATTTTGTCTTGACACTGAGCTTACCCTTTTTGCATTCATTTGTCATCATTTCCTGATAGTAGGGAAGAGAAATCCACTTAGGAGTTTATATAAAATGATCTTGTATTTTAAGTCTAAAATTAACTTCTCAGATTGATTTCTACTTCCCTCACATTCACTCTTCAAATAGAGTGCACATAAACATGTAATATCAGTACATAAAATTGTCAGTTTATGGAACTATTATGTGTATGACAAAAACAATGGAAAAACTATGAGCCTAGCCTTTTCTTAGGCTCTTTCTAAATATTTTTCTGACACAGTATATTAGTCCACTTGGAATCAGTGTGGGTCCTAGATGTCAGATTTGTGTCTTGCTCTACAGTGTCAGCCAGCAACAAGACAATTCAGACTGTAAGAAAAAGTATATATATATTTTAATCACTTTACTTGGTTTCAATTTTTCTATCAGCAGAACATTGTTCATGGGATGGTTGTTCTGCAATGTCATACCTGGAAGCAGTGAAAGATCAAACCTGTGGCCACAGAGATGTGGGATTTCTTGGGGACCCCAGTAGCACATTATGCTTCCTTAGCATTTCTTCTCTTGGTGCTCTTGATCTGTGCTTTTGCTGTTTTAGCACTAATGCTATCCATATAATTCTCAGATTATTCCTTATCTCAAGTAATCTAGGGTAGAAAGGCCAAATTATGTATCTTAATGTTTGTTTTTTCAAAAAAAACTTGCTTTCAAAAAAAAAAAAAAAATCAACTAGGGTTGTTACCAACTTGGATCTCAGGTTGGGACCATGCAGAATACAGGCTCTATCAAAGGGAGGTTCTGGCTCATTTCTATCTGTAGTTTTCTGTGAGGCTGTGAAGTCTGTCTATCTATGACTAGTGGTGTAACCCAAGCAGGTATGGATACAGGCATCTCCCTCAGGTAGCAGCATAGTCATGGCAATGTGGTGACCAGCTGGCCACGGAGCATGTATCTGACTTCTCCTCAGCTTCCTTGGGATGAGGTCGGCTAAAAGGGAAAAGATCCCATTTTTCTCTGTTCTTTGTTTTGAGTATTTGACTTTCCAGTAAGTATTTTCTCAAACATTATTTCCTGGATTTTAGTGTCTTTATAGCAGTAAAGAGCTGACCATGTGCAACCCACAGAGTGCATACAAGACTGCTTCTATCAACGTTGTGTGGCACATCACTCAGAAGGCTATTCACTCTGGGATCCTCTTCTGCCATAGTGCAAGACAGGCATCTCCAGCACACAGTAACCTCTGCAATTCTGAATCACCACCTGGAAATGCCTCTTCTTCCCAGCTGAGCAGATATTAAGCTCTTTGTTAGATTGTCCTTCTCTTATATTTGCTAGTTGGAATGAAGCCTGCTGGTTATTGCAGGCTGAAAATATCCTTCCTCCTCTCACCATATAACTGTCTCCTTATTGTGACACGTGTTACAGCTACACAGTTACTTCTGACACTTTTACGTTCTGTACACAAGATGGGAATGTGAAAAGAGACCTCAACCCTGCCTTGAAAACCTCTGAATCATAGAATAACAGAATCAAAGAATATCTCAGGTTGGAACTATTGACAGCTTCCCATATTCAAAAAGTCATGATCTATGCCTCAAAAGTTAATCGTACTTCTTCTCAGTGCTGAATTCTGCCACGTGCATAAATCTCTGTTCTCAGAACTAGTGAAGAGAAGTACAACTTCTACAGTCATCTCCAAACAGGAGGTTTTTCAGCCTGCAAGATTGTCTCCAACAGAGACATATTATAAACATATTATAGGTATTGGACATATTATAAAGGGATACTACCTTCAGATATCATGTGAAGAATGAGAGGCTGAATCTGGATCACTATCAGTCTGGTGGCTGCTCTAGTTCCTGGATCTAGTTTCTACACTGCAGTGCTTTACCCCTGGGAACATGGAAAAGATCACTCCTCATGTCAGTCCTTCTCTTTCTTTCTTTTATGTTTTCCCACTCTGTACCCTGGCTCTTCCTGCTCTTTATCTAGTTTTTCTTTTATTCCCCTTTTACTGCAGACTCAGCCCCTCTGTTGGCTGCAGTCAAGGGAAAATCCTTATGATGACAGTCAGAGATTTGACACTCTACAACATAAAGGGCAATGTCTTGGAAGGGCAGAGCCATGCAGTAAAGATTCCGGATGTCAGATAACATTATCAAAGGGTAAAGTTTAACATAACTCTTAGTATGTGTTTTATCTTTGAAGCAAGCTTTCCCTTATGCTTCTTTCTGTGCTTCACATCATGATCGATCAGATGTATTTGTGCTTGCAATATTTTTAGTTAATAAATCCCTGTTACTTCCCCTTTTCATTCCATTCTAACCCTCATCTAGACTCAAAATTAGAGGAAAAAACTGTTGCTTAGTGCTTGACAAATGTTGCCCTCTTTTTCCCTCATATCATTCAATAACTTGTGCATTCATTAAGACTAGGACTTTGACAACAGTCTTGACAACAGCTAAACCAAAGAAGAAAAATTACAGTCACACTACGACCTAGGTCTTGGTACCTGTTAGTGCTCCTGATCCTGAGCACAGTCCCTACTGCAAAGAATATGCTCATGAACCTCTTTTTTCTTTAAAAAATAAATAAATAAATAAATAAATAAATTTCATTCAAGGTCAATCTCCTTTCTGCTCTCAGAATTTTCAAGACAGGTACAGCACAGTATGTTTACTTGCCTTGCTGTGGCTTTTTTCACTTCAGAAGAGGAAAAAAAAAAAATAGTACCAGTTGTGCTTTTCAGTTTTAATCTTGTTCGATTTTCTTTGCCATGAATTGCAAATAGATAAAAGGCACTTCCATTTTTCTGATGTCTTTATGCGCCTAGGGAATTATATGACCCAGTATCTGAACATTTGCTATTAGCTGTAGTTAAAATATCATTAGTAGAGCTTGGATTAGTAGATAGAAGCTACCACAAATACATTTTGATATTTTATTTGAGGGAAGGTCAGGAGACTCTTTGCATGCATGCAGACATCCGTCATCTCTGCTCAGCCTGACCAGCCCAGTAAATTAAGAGCCCAGGCTCCAATCACAAGATGTAAACACTCTCATACCAAAGCTTTTATGTGTGATGTTTTGTTCTGAAGTTACTTATGTTTGTGGCTTTTATAAATGCTCTTTCTCTCTTGGGACAACTGACTTATATTGGCGGGCAAAGGTCCTCAAGGAACCATTCATTTACCCAAAGAGCTCGGACTGCAACCTTCTTATCTCATGTCTTCACATATCTTTCTGCCACATCCAGCACTTGAAGGCAATATATCATCTAATTATGCCAGCCAGCCACTAGCAGAAGGTTCCTATCAGATGAAGACATACAGCTAATATTCAGTATATTTGTAATGCAACCTAGGTGCAAAGTGATCATATCAGGGCCAGAAACAGACCATCATTATCATTTAAAATGACCTGTAAGTATCAGGTCGTCTTGTTCACCAGCAGTATTGTTCTGCTGATTTCAGTGACAGGTTTTGATCTGTTATCTTTGGAACCCAGCTGTATTTTTCAAAGATAACTGTTGGCACTATATTAACTTCGTTATACTTTTCAAGCTAACTGTAAAAGGTAAACAGAAAGAATTTTCAGATTTCAATACAACATTATTTGCATTGTTACACCAACATTTATTTTATTATTAGCTTTAAAGAAAGGTTACTTCAATGCACATCAGTGGAAAATTGTTAGACTGTTAACAGAGGATCACAATAAATAGTAAACAGAAATATAGTGGCTAGACAGAGGGCCTCAGATGTGATTTGTGCATATTTAAGCCCAGTTTGAGTATACAGCAAAAACACATTAAGAATCTTTCATCCTCTTCTCTAAGATACTCTACACCAACTATGCCACAGTATTTCCTTCATTTAGGAGCCTGGAAACGATCTGAGTACTTCTGAAATTAGTTGCTCAAAAGCTTTCTCACAGGCATTGAATGCAGTGGATGAAAGTCTCACTCACTTCAGTGGGACCCCAAATAATTTTTTTCTGTAATGAGCTTGCATACTTTTTCTGTTTTACCCATGTCAAATAGCCATGCAGTATTTTGTATCACAATATTTTGACCACTAATGCAGAGGGGAAAAAAAAAAAAAGGTAATATTCTTTTTCTCAGTACGAATAACAATATGTCTCAGGTCACATTATATACTCTTGAGATTTCAACAGCCAGTGTGATTTAAGAATGACCTAAAGCAACGCTTTATTTGAAAATGATACCCCTGGTACCTAAGACGTATGTTCATGCTGCAACCTGACATGTTTCTATCTCCACCTCAGGGGAGAGTTTAACTTTGTATCACTCCCACATGACCTGACTGGACAAACACATTCTACCAAGAGTTCTTCAATGTTATTTCCTTTCTGCTAATATCTCACCACATTACTTACTGCAGCTCCAATGAAAAGAAAAAGGAGAGTAGTTACAGCCCCTCTCCAAGAATTCAGAAAAAAAAAAAAAAAAAAAAAATCACATTAGTACTATTCAATTTTGTCTGTAAAGCAGAACGTGGCTCAAACCACAGGCTGTCTGGCAGAGGTTATCAGAGGGAAGGGAAGATGAGTCAAAGGACTTCTCTCCTTTCACTAATGTAAGTGACCTTGGGAATATACAGAAAAGGCTACTCCTTTATCCAGACACATCTAAAATTACAATCTAAGCTCATTGTTTTTTTTCTCTCAGCAGTCAATGGAAAAGGGTTGGCACCTCTGGAAGTGTGATTCATCCCATCCTTAGATATGGATCTTGGATACATGATGGCTCTGTCATTGACTGGGTATGTTATGCAAAAGAGAGTGATAATGTTATTTCAGAGCAAGAGCAACTTCATAGACAACAGGTCATTTGTTTGACAAGCAGAACACTCCTGTATGATCTGTGAAGGTAGATTTAAAAATATAGCTTTTTTAGCATTGAATGACTACTGTTGGCTTTGAGTCAAGACTTCAGTTAAATAAACTGAAATTGCACTATTTGGGAAAAAAAAAAAAAGGAAAAAAAAAAAAAAAAAAAAAAGGGGGGGGGGGGGGAAAAAAAAACATTACGCGCCAACAACCCCAAAAAAATCAAAAAAAAAAAAAAAAAAAAACAAACCACAACCCCCCCCCCCCCCCCCGGGGGGGCGCCCCCCAAAAAAAACACTGACGTGCCATCCAACCAGCAAAGATGAGAGAATATACATAGAAAGAAACAACAGCAACAAGTCTTCAGCAATTACGTTTGCTACACCTAGACAGAAGGATAGAAGGAGCTGTGAAAAAGAAGTCACAATATTTCTCCTGCTTATCTGAATCTCACGTTGAGGATGGTCAAGCTTTGTGGGAGGTGTTTTGTTTCTGTTTAGTTTTTATCTCATTTGATTTGATTTTGTTTAGCTCTCTTCAGTATGAGATGCCAGCTTGTTTCTGATTGAAGAAGGTACATGTGCTTTGGCAGCGATTTCCTAAGCAAAAGACATCAAAAACAAACTCACAAACTCACTCAGCAGTGCCCTGCACCTGGCAAGGCGATGCAGCCTAAGAGGTAGGTTTACAATACCCACATTTCCCTATATGTGCTTGTACACTGCTACTAAGAATTTATCACCTCAGCAATAGCTTTAGGACACACTTATTACTTCTATGCCATCACATATTTACCCATCCCAGCAGAGCTGTAAGTTTCACATCCAGGGTTTCTCCTAGCCCCCAGAGTAGATCATAGTTTTGCTTAGTTTGTTAACTGTTTTTCTTCTCTGCCACTTGTCTTTATCTCTCCTTGCCCTGCCCCTCGTCTAGTCTTGAGGTGAGGTGAGATGTTTGCCCTTCTTTCTTCACTTCATCATGCCCTTGAATACCTCAAAGGGCTCAGATCTGATACTTCTATCCCAGGCCTTTTCTGCCTCAGTAAACTCCACATGCCATGAAGTATGCCATTCATATCAGGAAGGAGCATCCATACCAACTCCAGGAACACCTCCTGAGTAAAGAGATGACTTTTTGACTCTTTGTTGGAGCTACTAGAGGTCATTTGATACCTTCTAGAGCCCTGGACACATGTGAACATTGTCTAATCAATAAAAAACAACTTCTGACATAATTGTGTGTTTAACCTAGGAGAGGGGATCCTTTCCTGAAGAACAGGTATCAAGAAGAGTGGCTCATCTTCCCTTTCAAATATGATAACCTGGAAATACCTTGATACCTATGAGGTGGAAAGCAGGCTTTATAACATGGGGTAGGACCACCAACAGGAGGTGCAGACTCTATTGTTTGGACACCTTTGTCCAGGTCTGACATCTTTAGCTCCAAGTTGTGTTCACAAGCCCAAAGGACTGTCACAGCACTTAACACAGACCTTTCCACTGAGGTGCCCAAAGTCAGAAGACAGAGTATCATTCATGCCTTCCAGGTTGCACCTCACTGGTCAACTCTTTCTAGGGCACCTAATGACTCACTAGGATGGAAAATAAAAGGAAGAGAAATGGTCTCATATTTCCTCTGAAACTTTGCTTTCTATTGTGAAGTATGATTGGAGCAGGTGCTTTCATTAAGAGCTTGCTCCACAGATGATCGAAGAAAATTAAAGGAATTCCCTTTATCCTGATGAACTTTTCAGTGGTTGTGGAAAACCAGACCCCAGTTAGGAGACCCCTAATCTGGGTCTCCAGTATGAGGAAACCCTGGGGATGCAACCTTTGGATGCATTTGAGCCCATACCTCTCATAGCCCAAAAGTTCTCAGTTAAAGTGAAGGAGCTTATAAAGGTTTGTAAATAACCTCTGGAGGTATGATTGTGGCCACAGCACACATGACATCTCTGAGTGGGCAAGCAGCCCTTCTCTTTCACTATTGCTTGAATAATTGGAAAATCACTCACCCATTACTATTTTATAGCCACAGCCACAATCCTCCCCTGAGCTGACGCCTCAGCTGGGGATGCTTCATTTCCATTTAATAGGATGAAAACCATGTGACTGTGAGTCATCTGGTTCTGTCTCTGCCACCTTAACAGGAGCACATTTGCTGTATTCGATCAACTGTGCTACAGTTTAAATTGATGGCAGGGCTCACACCTCATTTCCACACACAGAGACTGTGAACTCTCTGAGGCTGTGAACATTTCCCCTTCCAACCTCCTCTGCTCTAGAGGCCGGTTCATTTTTTATTTTTTCAACTGCTGTTGTGTGCTAGATACTATGCAGGCAGACTAGGTGCCATCATTCCCTAAAGCTTTTATTAACAGTGCTTTTTCTTTCTGTCTAAGCTCTTCTGTCATATTTGTTATCACACGTGATTGTGTGTGTGTGTGCACGCACGTTAGGATGCTCATAAATCACTGTTCAACCCTAACCACACTGAGACCGCAGTTCCATGGTGCTTTAGCTAATGTAAACCAGAGCTACTGCATTCAGACTCTCCTTCACTCCCAGCTGCATGTTCCTACCTTCAGCTTTGAGCTGGCACTAGCAGATTTATTATAAAGGTTGATATTTTATGCAGTATCATGCAGTGAGCTGGCTCAGGGAGCCAATGCAGTTAGAAACCAGTCATATCAGGCTAGTTTTTGGCCCATCCATTTCCCTGAACGATGTTATTCTGTACTGACAATGCAAGGCAGAAAATGACACCATGTGGGGAGAATGGGATTGAGGACATTATGACAGCAAACCTGATTTAGAATGGCTTAAAATGCCCTGGTGCCTCTCCTTCTCTGTGTGTGGGGTTACGTGTGTGTGTGGATTTTTATTTCTAGGTAAACATGAACAATGCTGTATAGATCAGGAGTTTCTGGATGGTTACACATAGCACAGGTATAGATTGGGAGGCTTTTACATGAGCTGCAAGGTGGTATTTCCCAGGCAGGCAGGCACTGATCTTGTTCTAATCCTGACCTCCCTGCAGGTGCCATTGGGTGATCACCTGAACACACCCATCAGTCAGCCAGTGATTAACACTGCTCAGCACAGCAGGAGTAATGAGTTGTAACTGCCACAACTTCC